>NC_138776.1:372500-482616 GCF_965119305.1 Pelophylax lessonae
GAATCGGAGCTCTTCTGCACCTGACAACCAACTTGGCATTTAGCCAACAGCCTATTATTAACCCTTTCCTTTACTGTGACTATGCCTCTGCCTACCTCAATGGTTGCCTACTGCTGTCTCTTGGCTGTTCTGACCTGCAACTGGCCACTGAACCAATGTGCACTGCTGACCCGTTGCTGGCTCTGTCAATACTTCTAAAAAGAAAATTGTGATGCTGAGCACCCTGCTCCTGCGCTCAGAACCAGGTCCTCAGGCTGCTTCTATCCCGGAACTCTCACTTGGCATCCACTATGGCTGAGCTTTGCTGCCCTCTACGACCGGGGTGGTCAACAAAACACTGCAAATAAAAACAAAGAAAAGGGCGCACCAGCCTAGCGCATTATCCTCAGTGGGCTTTTAATGAAATAAGTTTTAAAATCAGCTACTCACAAACATGCAAAATAATCCAGCATATCAATTCCATACAGCAACATCCTTATTATAAGTCCAATGTCTCGTGAAGACAAAGGGCTGACGCGTTTCGAGGCCGTGCCTCTTACTCAGAGCCTCACTACTTCTAGCCTGTCTGCTGACTGTGGCCAAACTTTTCTTGGTGGCTGTTCTTCTCTGCTTCACCTTAACCAGTCTCCAGCATAAGCAAATCTGCTTTTCTTTTGCCATACTAAGTCCCTTGTGACCTCTGTCACTCCTTGACCTCTGTCCTGACCTCAGTCACAACCTTGGACTAGGATGCAGAGAGTTGCCAAAGTGAAGGTTTTTCATCATCATCCCAGCCCCCATCCAATCTCGGTCACCCCTTGACCTCTGTCCTGACCTCTGTCACCCCTTGACCTCTGTCCTGACCTCTGTCACTCCTTGACCTCTGACCTCTGTCCTGACCTCTGTCACTCCTTGACCTCTGACCTCTGTCACTCCTTGGACTAGGATGCAGAGAGCTGCCAAAGCAAAGGTTTTCCATCATAAACCCAATACCCAACCAATGTATCTGGTAAGTATCAAAGAGAAAACCTTGGAGCATGCTTGAGTCTTTCATCCAAGTCTTTGTTGTGACCTTGGAGAATCTTCTAAAATTAAACTTTGGGTTACCAGCAGTGTGAGAGGTCAGAGGTCGGGGATGTTTTACCCCCCCCCCCCATTTACACCTGAAAGTTTTGTTGTGTGATTTCTAAAGCAAAACGATGCTCAAGATAAAGAATTCCAGTGTTAGGCTGAGCATTGTGGTGCTTTGCCAGCTGTCCTGGGAAACCTGGAAAATATACAATGAGCTTCTTTGGGGCAGATTTGGGCATTTTTTGCCTCGTTTTTAAGGCACTGACAATCAAAAATCTATGGGGGTCAAAAAAGCGCAATTCTCCTCCCGCACTACAGGCTGCAAAATAGATTAAAAAAAAAAAAACTCGAAATTGTCCGGCTTTGCTTACATTGGAACATAGAGAGGTCACTAGAGGTCAAGTCACCGAATCTCAGCAACGTTCCTCATCTGGACCGTGATATAATAATTCTATCCGACTGCTAAGGGGAACTAAATCTGAGCCCCACAAACTGAAAACACCATTTCATTTATTTATAATATTCAAAGCAAACTCCCCCATCCATCCATCCATGTCTCCATCCATCCATCCATCCATCCATGTCTCCATCCATCCATGTCTCCATCCATCCATGTCCCCATCCATTCATGTCTCCATCCATCCATCCATGTCTCCATCCATCAATGTCTCCAGCCATCCATCCATGTCTCCATCCATCCATCCATGTCTCCATCCATCCATCCATCCATCCATGTCTCCATCCATCCATGTCTCCATCCATCCATGTCCCCATCCATTCATGTCTCCATCCATCCATCCATGTCTCCATCCATCAATGTCTCCAGCCATCCATCCATGTCTCCATCCATCCATCCATGTCTCCATCCATCCATTCATGTCTCCATCCATCCATCCATGTCTCCATCCATCCATCCATGTCTCCATCCATCCATCCATGTCTCCATCCATCCATGCCTCCATCCGTCCATCCATTCATGTCTCCATCCATCCATCCATGTCTCCATCCATCCATGCCTCCATCCATCCATCCATTCATGTCTCCATCCATCCATCCATGTCTCCATCCATCCATCCATGTCTCCATCCATCCATGCCTCCATCCGTCCATCCATTCATGTCTCCATCCATCCATGTCTCCATGTCTCCAGCCGTCATTGCATGTCTCCATCCATCCATGCCTCCATCCGTCCATTCATCCATCCATCCATCCATCTATCCATCCATGTCTCCATCCATCCATCCATCCCTGTCTCCATCCATCCATGTCTCCATCCATCCATCCCTGTCTCCATCCATCAATGTCTCCAGCCGTCATTGCATGTCTCCATCCATCCATGCATCCATCCATCCATTCATCCATCCATCTATCCATCCATGTCTCCACCCATCCATGTCTCCATCCATCCATCCATGTCTCCATCCATCCATCCATCCATCCATGTCTCCATCCATCAATGTCTCCAGCCGTCATTGCATGTCTCCATCCACCCATGCATCCATCCATCCATTCATCTATCCATCCATCTATCCATCCATGTCTCCACCCATCCATGTCTCCATCCATCCATCCATGTCTCCATCCATCCATCCCTGTCTCCATCCATCCATCCAGGTCTCCATCCATCCCTGTCTCCATCCATCCATCCATCCATCCATCCATCCATCCGTGTCTCCATGCTTTATTTTTTTGAAAGTATGAAAGAAATAAGGTATAAAGGAACACTTGTAAAAGTTTAGGCGGATACGGGTCGATTTCTATTAAATGTGAGTAATGAGTTTCAGGCTCCGTTTCCACTAATGCGACTTATAATGCCCCTTTGGACACATAAAGTCGCATGACCAGTCACAGCCCATTGATTTCAATACCGCCCGTTCCCATCTATGACAATTTGAAAATCAGCGACCTTGAAAAGGTACCGGTGTTCTAAAATTTCATCGGACCCATGAAAATTCCGGACCCTCGTCACTTCCGGTGACGCTACGTCAGAGCCAGCTGGTGCGAGCCCCGGTGCGCATGCGCACAAGACATTTTCAAGGTCCGATGAAATTTTAAGACTTAGCGAACAGCTGACTGAGAGGAGGCGGAGCTGAGGTGGGACGGAGTTACACCACCACGTCATCGAGTTCTTACAGGGAGGCGGTATGGAGCTATAGAGCTGACTTAGAGGGGGTGGGACGGAGGTGCGTATTGAATGCATTAAAAGCGGCTCCTTCTATTCTAAGTATGCTAAATACAGTTCCATATATATATATATATATATATATATATATATATTCACTTCCTTCCCGTCTCCTCTAAGTCAGCTCTGCAACGTGTTGTAAAATTTTCCCGCGGCGGTGTGTGCGTCCCACCTCAGCCCCTCCTCCTCTCAGTCAGCTGTTCGCTGAAGCCTTAGAATTTCATCGGACCTGTAAAATGCCTTGTGCGCATGCGCACCGGGGCTCGCACCAGCTGGGTTATGATGTAGCGTCACCGGAAGTGACGAGGTCTGGAATTTTCATGGGTTCGACAAAATTTTAGAACACCGGTACTACTTTGATGCGACTTTGATCCAGAGAGTGTAAAGTTGGATCAAAGCTGCACTCTTAAGCAATATACTATGTATGTTCCCCTCCCCCCCCCCAGCACAGCTTTACTGTATATGTGCCCCCCCCCCATGTCCCATGTGGATTATTTCTTCATTTTCTCATGAATTAGGATGTACGATGAATCCTTGCTGATTCTGAGAAGACTGGGCGGGACATGAGAAGACTGGGCGGGACATGAGAAGACTGGGCGGGACATGAGAAGGCTGAGCGGGACATGAGAAGACTGGGCGGGACATGGGAGAAGACTGGGCGTTACATGAGAAGACTGGGCGGGACATGAGAAGGCTGGGCGGGACATGAGAAGACTGGGCGGGACATGAGAGAAGACTGGGTGGGACATGAGAAGACTGGGCGGGACATGAGAGAAGACTGGGTGGGACATGAGAAGACTGGGCGGGACATGAGAAGGCTGGGCGGGACATGAGAAGACTGGGCGAGACATGAGAAGACTGGGCGGGACATGGTAGAAGACTGGGCGTTACATGAGAAGACTGAGCGGGGCATGAGAAGACTGGGCGTTACATGAGAAGACTGGGCGGGACATGAGAAGGCTGAGCGGGACATGAGAAGACTGGGCAGGACATGGGAGAAGACTGGGCGGGACATGAGAAGACTGGGCGGGACATGAGAAGACTGGGCGGGACATGGGAGAAGACTGGGCGTTACATGAGAAGACTGGGCGGGACATGAGAAGGCTGGGCGGGACATGAGAAGGCTGGGCGTTACATGAGAAGACTGGGCGGGACATGAGAAGACTGGGCGGGACATGAGAAGGCTGGGTGTTACATGAGAAGACTGGGCGGGACAAGAGAAGACTGGGCGGGACATGAGAAGACTGGGCGGGACATGAGAAGGCTGGGCGGGACATGAGAAGACTGGGCGAGACATGAGAAGACTGGGCGGGACATGAGAAGACTGGGCGGGACATGGGAGAAGACTGGGCGTTACATGAGAAGACTGGGCGGGGCATGAGAAGACTGGGCGGGACATGAGAAGACTGGGCATTACATGAGAAGACTGGGCGGGACATGAGAAGGCTGAGCGGGACATGAGAAGACTGGGCAGGACATGGGAGAAGACTGGGCGGGACATGAGAATACTGGGCGGGACATGAGAAGACTGGGCGGGACATGGGAGAAGACTGGGCGTTACATGAGAAGACTGGGCGGGACATGAGAAGACTGAGCGGTACATGAGAAGGCTGGGCGGGACATGAGAAGACTGGGCGGGACATGAGAAGGCTGGGCGTTACATGAGAAGACTGGGCGGGACAAGAGAAGACTGGGCGGGACATGAGAGAAGACTGGGTGGGACATGAGAAGACTGGGCGGGACATGAGAAGGCTGGGCGGGACATGAGAAGACTGGGCGTTACATGAGAAGACTGGGCGGGACATGAGAAGACTGGGCGGGACATGAGAAGACTGGGCGGGACATGAGAAGGCTGGGCGGGACATGAGAAGACTGGGCGAGACATGAGAAGACTGGGCGGGACATGAGAAGACTGGGCGGGACATGGGAGAAGACTGGGCGTTACATGAGAAGACTGGGCGGGGCATGAGAAGACTGGGCGGGACATGAGAAGACTGGGCGTTACATGAGAAGACTGGGCGGGACATGAGAAGGCTGAGCGGGACATGAGAAGACTGGGCAGGACATGGGAGAAGACTGGGCGGGACATGAGAATACTGGGCGGGACATGAGAAGACTGGGCGGGACATGGGAGAAGACTGGGCGTTACATGAGAAGACTGGGCGGGACATGAGAAGACTGAGCGGGACATGAGAAGGCTGGGCGGGACATGAGAAGACTGAGCGGGACATGAGAAGACTGGGCGGGACATGAGAAGGCTGGGCGTTACATGAGAAGACTGGGCGGGACAAGAGAAGACTGGGCGGGACATGAGAGAAGACTGGGTGGGACATGAGAAGACTGGGCGGGACATGAGAAGGCTGGGCGGGACATGAGAAGACTGGGCGTTACATGAGAAGACTGGGCGGGACATGAGAAGACTGGGCGGGACATGAGAAGACTGGGCGGGACATGAGAAGGCTGGGCGGGACATGAGAAGACTGGGCGAGACATGAGAAGACTGGGCGGGACATGAGAAGACTGGGCGGGACATGGGAGAAGACTGGGCGGGACATGGGAGAAGACTGGGCGTTACATGAGAAGACTGGGCGGGGCATGAGAAGACTGGGCGGGACATGAGAAGACTGGGCGTTACATGAGAAGACTGGGCGGGACATGAGAAGGCTGAGCGGGACATGAGAAGACTGGGCAGGACATGGGAGAAGACTGGGCGGGACATGAGAATACTGGGCGGGACATGAGAAGACTGGGCGGGACATGGGAGAAGACTGGGCGTTACATGAGAAGACTGGGCGGGACATGAGAAGACTGAGCGGGACATGAGAAGGCTGGGCGGGACATGAGAAGACTGAGCGGGACATGAGAAGACTGGGCGGGACATGAGAAGGCTGGGCGTTACATGAGAAGACTGGGCGGGACAAGAGAAGACTGGGCGGGACATGAGAGAAGACTGGGTGGGACATGAGAAGACTGGGCGGGACATGAGAAGGCTGGGCGGGACATGAGAAGACTGGGCGTTACATGAGAAGACTGGGCGGGACATGAGAAGACTGGGTGGGACATGGGAGATATTGAGACGTGACGCAGTAATATGTGCCACCACATCCAATTGATAAGTATAAGAAAAAGAAATAGAAGAGTGTGGAGACTTTAAAGGAAGCCACCAATAATCCCATAAGGAAAGACCAGTACTCAAAATTATAAAAATAGAAAATTTATTACAACAAGATAAAAAATGGTTCAAACCGATACATGAAAAATAATGCGGTCAGTGCCGTGCGTCTTCTCCCTAAATCACAAGAATCGGTTACCTGCCCGGTACGTGTCCGGATCTGGTATGTACGGAAACACAGAATCGGCGACGGAATCAAGTGTCCGGGCCGAACAGGAATATCATGCCTTATAAGCCAATGGATCACTACGCGTTTCACTTACAGCTTCCTCAGGAATCCTATTGGTGCCAAACCTGGAAGGAGGACATTGAGCACCCAAATCAGCAGGGTGGGATGGAGGGAGGTTCTGAGAGAGATTCACACCAGGCTCTATACAGCCATAACATGGAGGTCACACAAACATGAGATAGGAGCCACAAATAGCCGGGTATCTTCCAACTTTCTGTGCAAGAAAAGGATGAAAAAAACTCAGGGGGTCCCTCCAACTCAGGGGGTCCACCATGTAACGACTTCTTTCTTTATAATAAGGAGCCTCGGCTCCTCTCTGTACTGATCCTCTCTGTGAGGTCCCCCTCCAGAAGGGAAATTCAGGAGATGTCCGCTGGGCGGGAACCTATGATTAGCTCCTCCCGTTGTGTATACGCCCACTGGCTACACAGGAACAGCGCCCCTCCGTGGAAGTGACGTCACTAGCTTTCAGTAACCACACCCACTTCCAGAGGAATTGAAGTCATGTGACCGAATACTGCAAAATAAAGGGAGAAAAACTGTGATTTTGTCATTTTCACACATAAGGCTGAACTCCGCCCACATTCATGATTGCAGGGGAGAATTGAAGGTGTTAGGCTGGACTTCTGCTATAAAGTTCATAGTCTGGGCACTTTAATTTATTAGAAATGTTACACTTTTATGTTGTCGGAAAATACCAATAATAACCATTTGAAAAGAAATACAAGAGATCCGTTCATCCCTCTCAGGTATTATACAGTTCTGAAAATGAGAACCACAAAGGGAAATCACAACGGTTTCCCCGACACACATTACTAATGACTCGTGAAAGATCTGATGATGCCTAGATAACGCAATCAGGGCTTAGGAACGATAAAAACAATAATAATTATTATGTTGGAGAATGTAGCAGAAATATTTGAATAGAACAAGAGACATGAGCTTCAATATTCTGTAGCCTGTCATATGGCTCAGACCTACAGTATCTGACAAAAGTAAGTACACCCCTCACATTCTATCTTTCCATGTGACAACACTGAAGAAATGAGACTTTGCTACAATGTAAAGTAGTGAGTGTACAGCTTGTATAACAGTGTAAATTTACTGTCCCCTCAAAATAACTCAACACACAGCCATTAATGTCTAAACCGCTGGCAGCAAAAGTCAGTACACCCCTAAGTGACAATCTCCAAATTGGGCCCAAAGTGTCAATATTTTGTGTGGCCGCCATTATTTTCCAGCACTGCCTTAACCCTCTTGGGCATGGAGGTCACCAGAGCTTCACAGGTTGTCACTGGAGTCCTCTTCCCCTCCTCCATGATGACATCACAGAGCTGGTGGATGTTAGAGACCTTCCCCTCCTCCACCTTCTGTTTGAGGATCCCCACAGATCCTCAATAGGGTTTAGGTCTGGAGAGATGCTTGGCCAGTCCATCACCTTTACCCTCAGCTTCTTTAGCAAGGCAGTGGTCATATTGGAGGTGTTTGGGGTCGTTATGTTGGAATATTGCCCTGCCCCCCAGTCTCTGAAGGGAGGGGATCATGCTCTGCTTCAGTATGTCACAGTACATGTTGGCATTCATGGTTCCCTTAATGATCTGTAGCTCCCCAGTGCCGGCAGCACTCATGCAGCCCCAGACCATGACACTCCCACCACCATGCCTGACTGTAGGAAGACACACTTGTCTTTGTACTCCTCACCTGGTTGCCCCCACACACGCCTGACACCATCTGACACCAAATAAGTTTATCTTGGTCTCATCAGAGCACAGGAGATGTTCCAGTAATCCATGTCCTTAGTCTGCTTGTCTTCAGCAAACTGTTTGTGGGCTTTCTTGTCCATCATCTTTAGAAGAGGCTTCCTTCTGGGATGACAGCCATGCAGAGTAATTTGATGCAGTGTGCGGCGTATGGTCTGAGCACTGACAGGCTGACCCCTCCCCCACCCCTTCAACCTCTCCAACAATGCGGGCAGCACTCATACGTCTATTTCCCAAAGACAACCTCTGGATATGACGCTGAGCACGGCACTCAACTTCTTTGGTGGACCATGGTGAGGCCTGTTCTGAGTGGAACCTGTCCTGTTATACAGCTGTATGGTCTTGGCCACCGTGCTGCAGCTCAGTTTCAGGGTCTTGGCAATCTTCTTATAGCCTAGGCCAACTTTATGTAGAGCAACAATTCTTTTTTTCAGATCCTCAGAGAGTTCTTTGCCATGAGGTGCCATGTTGAACTTCCAGTGACCAGTATGAGAGAGTGAGAGCGATAACACCAAATTTAACACACCTGAGACCTTGTAACAATAACGAGTCACATGACACCGGGGAGGGAAAATGGCTAATTGGGCCCAATTTGGATATTGTCACTTAGGGGTGTACTCACTTTTGTTGCCAGCGGTTTAGACATTAATGGCTGTGTGTTGAGTTATTTTGAGGGGACAGTAAATTTACACTGTTATACAAGCTGTACACTCACTACTTTACATTGTATCAAAGTCTCATTTCTTCAGTGTTGTCACCTGAAAAGATAAAATAAAATATTTACAAAGACAAATGTGAATGGGGAGCAGGTGTGCTAAATTTGGTGTTATCGCTCTCACTCTCTCATACTGGTCACTGAAAGTTCAACATGGCACCTCATGGCAAAGAACTCCCTGAGGATCTGAAAAAAAGAATTGTTGCTCTACATAAGGATGGCCTAGGCTATAAGAAGACTGCCAAGACCCTGAAACTGAGCTGCAGCACGGTGGCCAAGACCATACAGCGGTTTAACAGGACAGGTTTCACATCAGCACCATTTCTAAAAAAATATGCTGTCTAAATGGCTCATCATTCGCACAGCCTCCTTGAATAATCCTGGTAATTTGTCTAATATGTTTATTTCCAATGATTGCCAACTCCACCTAGTGGACATAATGTAGTATTTTCCTGTTTGATGTATTTCAGGAAAATACAATATTATGGCCACTAGGTGGAGTTGCTGATCATAAGAAATAGACACATTACATGTATTATTTGTGATGGCTGTGCAAATGCTGAGACAATTGCACAGATAATGTTTTATAAATATAAATGCTTTGCATCACAGAACATCAAAAATGAACACCATTGAACGCAACCTATTAAAGTGAATGTGGCTGTGCCACAACTGCCCGTGGATTGCTCTTCGGAGGGCTAAAGCAAGTATAAATGAGCTCCAAGGGTTGAAGCAAGGATTTGTATGACAGACCCGGTGACACAAAAGTGGGGGATGGCAGTTCACATAGTTCTAGCCTGAGAAACTTCCCCTTAAATCACCCCCAACCCAACAAATAAATAAATAAATGAGGTGCTCTTGCATCATGACTTCTGCATTCCTCGCTGTTATTTATATTTATGCAAAGCAGGCAGAAAAAAAATGATTTTGCAAACATTTTTAACCCCATGATGTGCAGAATTATTGCACAATTTATTCGTTCAGCAATCAAGGCTGCACGATAGCAAATGTTCAAAAGAAGAGGGTGTTGGGCGCTTCCGACCAAGCCAAGGGGAGAAACAGGGGAAGTTCACCGCTGTAAGAGGGATGCAGGGGATGTCTCCAAAGTCTTGTGAGGAACCGTCACAAAAGGCTGAATACTAGGCTGCACTGACGGGAGAAACTCAGAGGAATCCGTTGGTAAACATGAAAAAGAAAAACAGGCGCCATGTAGTAAGCCATAAGATTTATTGCACAACAAATTACATAGTATCTTACACTATAGGGGTTAGGAGGTGTTGGTATGGGGCGCTACCACCTTGCTCAGCGAATTTCTTCGTTGTATGTGATCCAAAGATGAAAGTGCACAGTGCTTATTGGTGAGCAGATATTGTGCAAATTAAAATTATTTTATTGTTAAAATCTTAAATGTGCAATATAGTGCAAGTATAAAAATATAAAAAGACGGTAATTATCGTGTATCGATTGGATTGTACCGTGTATGTATCACTCATATATAAGTGACCAGTGCAAAAAAGTGCTAAGTGCAATTGAGTGATTTAAACAATAAATTCTTTATTGTGGTCTTCTTTTAAAGAGGAAACTGACATCCGTGGTGAATATTACAAACACTATGCAGTGTAAAGTGAAAGAATAAAACGCCTGTTGCGCGTGTTGAGAGTGAGGAGTGCTAATACCGTGGGTAAAGCACTTACCAATGTCCTCTCTCTTCTCACTCTAGTATACTGTGTCTCCCTTCTCCTGATGCCTGTAAGAGCTGGTTGTTCCGTACATGTAGTTGCGCTTGCATCTAGGGAGTCAGTGTACAAAAGACCAAGAGAGCTTCCATTGCGTAGTATAGTACAACATTGAGGGAAAAATAAGTATCAACTCACTGTTAGGAAGTTCACCGTCAGCTTGTTTGGTGTGTCTCCAGTGTTCGGCCGCGCGGTGCTTCCGCGTTCCACCGGCCGGAGCCACCTAACCGGAAGTGACGTATGACGCTGCTTTGCCGCTCTACGCGTTTCGTCACTGCGACGTCATCTGGGGCGGTACTAGGCTACGTACTCCCGGAGCTTATATAGACCTGCGTATCCTAGCGTCCAATCTGTATCTCAGCGGTAAGCTTCAATCCGTATCTCAGCGGGTCCAGCCGCACGATCCGGCCGTCCACCGGCCCGGAGGTGACGTCACAGGAAGCTGGTCCGGAGGGTTGGTTGCATCGGAAGCCGCGGTGAAACGCAAGCTCCCGGAAATGACGCAACGCGTTTCGGAGCATGCGCACTCAGCTCCTTTCTCAAGCGTAAAGGGCTGCCACCTAGAGTCCGGTTTAAATACGGCAGCCTTCAATCAATTCATCGTAAGAACCAGGAAAAGGGCGGCGCAATACTCTGCGGGACCAGCTACATGACCAGCCCACTACAGGATGCGCTCATAATAGTGGTAATAAAACTTTTGGACTGGGGCTTTTTTTTAAAAAAATGCAATACAACAATTATTACAAACAAAAACACAATATTAACATGTATAGCATATACGTTATCCAGGACGGATGCCCGTTGACATAGCTGACACTGATGCCATGTTTATTAAACAATAAAAAATAAGAATAAAAATGAGAAACAAATTAAAAGGGAAAAAAGAGAATACATATATATATATGCATATACATATCCACATGTAATTATAAAAACACATATATAAAAATAGGAAAAAGTGGACTAAGAAAGGAAAACGAGCTACCTCCTGACACTGGTTGTAGGTTCGTGAGCAAATTCACGGATTAGTACTATCCCTACCATGTACTCACGAGGGGGGGGGGGGGGGGAGAAAAGGAGGCTCGTTTTTTTTTTAATCCATGGAGAGTTAAAATCTTATATCATAAGAAGCACCTTATATAAATATAAATATAAATATATAAAAACGTATTAAATATTAAAATAGTGCATACATTAATATATGTATACACTATGTGATACATGCTCAAAGATACTGGGAGAAGGGGGGGGGAAGAGGGTTACAAGGAAGGGGAGGAGAAATAAAACAGAGAATAAAAATGGTTAAGAATAAACTGACTCATAAAATCGTGTTTATATCTAGCTCCTCGTTCAGTCCCCCGGGCGAGAGAACGTTCAGAGCGTATATCCAGTAGGTTTCCCTACTGCACAGACGCCTGAACCTCTCAGCCTCGGAGGGACCTTTGGGAATAGCCTCAATCACCCAGACATATAGTCCCTCAGTGGATTTGTCATGGTGATGGAGAAAGTGTCTAGGGACACTGTGGTGATCTTTGCCCTCCTGGATATAGCGTCGGTGCTGACCGAAGCGTGCTCTCAGGGTCCGTATGGTCCTACCTACGTAGTGCAGGCCACACGGGCATACCAGGCAGTATACCACAAATTCGGACGAACAGGTATGGAATTCATTAATTCCATACCTGTTGCCTCCAATCACAAAGTCCTTCTGTCCATGTTTCACATATTCACATGTCAAACACTGTTTTTTACGGCACTGATACATGCCAATAACATTAAAAAACGTTAGGGAGGGGGAAGCATGTTTTTTGGATTTCAGTTTACTGGGTGCAATTTTTGTTTTTATGTTCGGGGCCTTTCTGTATGAAAAACGCGGTTTTTCAGGAAGCACTGTTTTCAAGTGAGGATCTTGGAGCAGAAGTGGCCAATGCTTTTTTACCACCCGCTTCATCTGTCGATGGTAGTTGTGGAACTGGGTTGTGAACCTCATCTGTAAGCCATCTACTCCAGTTTTTTCCGACTTCGCTTTCTGTGGTGCTAAATATTGGGAAAAAGCCTGCTCTACAATAGTGTCTGGATACCCTTTTTCCAGAAATTTTTGTTTAAGGGCTGTACCTTGTATTTCATAATCTGAGGTCTTGGTACAATTATGTCTAAGTCTACAAAATTGGCTTTTCGGGATGTTGTCTAACCAACGAGGATGGTGACAACTCTGGTAATGCAACAAAGAATTACCTGCGGTCGGTTTTACATAATTCTTGGCTAGTATGTGCTGGTTGTCATGATGGAGGTCTAGGTCAAGAAAAGCCAAATGATCAGGGTCGACCACAGAGGTAAACCTTAGTCCCATGTCATTGTTATTACAATGGGAAACAAAGGCTGGAACCTCTGCAGCCTCTCCATCCCAGATAATGACGATATCGTCAATATATCGTCCAAAAAACACTATATGAGAAGTATACGGATTGTTGTTCAGCACATATCGGGTTTCCCAGTGTCCCATAGTGAGGTTAGCATACGATGGAGCAAAGTTGGCTCCCATCGCTGTGCCCGTAGTTTGTAAATAATAGTCATCATTGAACAAAAAATAATTATGTGAAAGGCAAAATAAAATCAGCCTGTTTTGGGTGGATAGTATCTTCTTGGCTCAGATAGAATTCTAGAGCCCTCATGCCTACTGCGTGTGGGATTGATGTATATAAAGATTGAACATCTAACGAAACCCACAAATATGTTGGTTCCCAAGTATACGATGTGAGGAGCTCCAATAAGTGTATTCCATCCCTAATGTAAGAGGGAAGCTCTTGAACTATAGGCTGAAGGAATATATCTATATACTGCGAAAAGCCACTAGTGATACTATCCATTGCAGCAACAATAGGCCTACCCGGAGGGTTAGTAGTACATTTATGCACCTTTGGTAGGTGATAAAAATATGGGGTTTGGAAGTAGTCCCTAAAAAGAAAGGACATCTCGGTCTTAGAGATAATTCCATCCCTCAGGGCTGCACTGGCTAGAGTTTTAGCTTCAGCTGTATATTCAGGTAGTGGATCTTTTACAAGTTTCATATACGTATTGCTATCGGATAGTAGCCGATTAGCCTCTATCACATAATCATTGTGTTTTTCACATGATCATTGTGTTTTTCACATAATCATTGTGTTTTTCACATAATCATTGTGTTTTTGTTTGTAATAATTGTTGTATTGCATTTTTAAAAAAAAAAGCCCCAGTCCAAAAGTTTTATTACCACTATTATGAGCGCATCCTGTAGTGGGCTGGTCATGTAGCTGGTCCCGCAGAGTATTGCGCCGCCCTTTTCCTGGTTCTTACGATGAATTGATTGAAGGCTGCTGTATTTAAACCGGACTCTAGGTGGCAGCCCTTTACGCTTGAGAAAGGAGCCGAGTGCGCATGCTCCGAAACGCGTTGCGTCATTTCCGGGAGCTTGCGTTTCACCGCGGCTTCCGATGTAACCAACTCTCCGGACCAGCTTCCTGTGACGTCACCTCCGGGCCGGTGGACGGCCGGATCGTGCGGCTGGACCCGCTGAGATACGGATTGAAGCTTACCATAGTGTAAGATACTATGTAATTTGTTGTGCAATAAATCTTATGGCTTACTACATGGCGCCTGTTTTTCTTTTTCTGCACGATAGCAAAGGTTGTTCCTTCATATAAACCGCAATATCTTTAGTGTGTGAAATGTGTGTCTCTCCAGCTTGTACCTGGCATACCTGGTGTCCGGTGCTTTTAGTATCGGTATCCCCTGGGGTCCAGCATTCGGTGTCTCTGGTGTATCGGTATCTCCTGGGTCCAGCATTCGGCGTGTCTGGTGTATTGGCATCCCCCAGGGTCCAGCATTCGGCATGTCTGGCGTACTGGCATCCCCGGGGTCCAGCATTCGGTGTGTCTGGTGTATCGGTATCCCCGGGGTCCAGCATTCGGCGTGTCTGGTGTATTGGCATCCCCCAGGGTCCAGCATTCGGGGTGTCTGGTGTATCGGTATCCCCGGAGTCCAGCATTCGGTGTGTCTGGTGTATCGGTATCCCCGGGGTCCAGCATTCGGTGTGTCTGGTTTATCCGTATCCCCGGAGTCCAGCATTCGGTGTGTCTGGTGTATCAGTATCCCCCGGGGTCCAGCATTCGGTGTGTCTGGTGTATCGGTATCCCCGGGTGTCCAGCATTCGGTGTGTTTGGTGTATCGGTATCCCCCGGAGTCCAGCATTCGGCATGTCTGGTGTATCGGTATCCCCGGAGTCCAGCATTCGGCGTGTCCAGTGTATCAGCCTCCCCGGGGTCCAGCATTCGGCATGTCTGGTGTATCGGTATCCCCAGGGTCCAGCATTCGGTGTGTCTGGTGTATCGGTATCCCCCGGGGTCCAGCATTCGGTGTGTGTGGTGTATCGGTATCCCCGGAGTCCAGCATTTGGCGTGTCCAGTGTATCGGTATCCCCAGGGTCCAGCATTCGGTGTGTCTGGTGTATCGGTATCCCCCGGGGTCCAGCATTTGGTGTGTCTGGTTTATCGGTATCCCCGGAGTCCAGCATTCGGTGTGTGTGGTGTATCGGTATCCCCCGGGGTCCAGCATTCTGTGTGTCTGGTGTATCAGTATCCCCCGGAGTCCAGCATTCGGTGTGTCTGGTGTATCGGTATCCCCGGAGTCCAGCATTCGGCGTGTCTGGTGTATCGGTATCCCCGGAGTCCAGCATTCGGCGTGTCTGGTGTATCGGTATCCCCCGGAGTCCAGCATTCGGCGTGTCTGGTGTATCGTTATTCCCCGGTGTCCAGCATTCGGCATGTCTGGTGTATCGGTATCCCCAGGGTCCAGCATTCGGTGTGTCTGGTTTATCGGTGTAGCGGCCCCTTTGGCATCGAGTAAATAACGAGAGGAGAGCTTCTGACGGGTGCAGTACTTTAATTCTTTTACATCAAGGGTGTGCAGGAGAGTTGAACGTTATTCTCTTTAACACCTTGAGCACCGTAAACCATGAACACCATAAACACCATAGCACCGTGAAAACTGTAAACAACATACAATACATTTGTTTACAGTGATCACCAAAAAGGGGGTTACAGGGTTAATTACAAATGTGAAGTTACAATGTGGATTACAGTTGTCTGCACACAAATCTAATGACATTAAACATCTAAGGAAACATGGCCACATGCAAGATGCTTCGGATTATCTATAGCATATATAAACTAACAGCATGGACATAATTTATGTTTAACAACATATATACTTCTATAGATATATATAATGCACTTTTACTGCATACCTCGCTCCGCTTGCCAAGGGGTGCAAAACTTTTAAGCCTAAGGAATTCTCTCAGCAGTCATCTTCCTGCTCTGCATATAAAATCTGAGTCACAGAAAACTTTACCTCAGAGCTAGAGGGAGGAGGAGTGGTCTAGTGGTTCTGCTGATTAAACATTCCCCAGGGAACCAAAAGGAAGGCAGAAAGGTTCCACCTGGCAGTAAGTGCTGAACAAAGATTTACAGTGATAAGCGGACAGTTACAATCGGTATCCCCCGGGGTCCAGCATTCGGTGTGTCTGGTTTATCGGTATCCCCGGAGTCCAGCATTCGGTGTGTCTGGTGTATCGGTATCCCCCGGGGTCCAGCATTCGGTGTGTCTGGTGTATCAGTATCCCCCGGGGTCCAGCATTCGGTGTGTCTGGTGTATCGGTATCCCCCGGAGTCCAGCATTCGATGTGTCTGGTTTATCGGTATCCCCCGGGGTCCAGCATTCGGTGTGTCTGGTGTATCGGTATCCCCCAGAGTCCAGCATTCGGTGTGTCTGGTGTATCGGTATCCCCTGGGGTCCAGCATTTGGTGTGTCTGGTTTATCGGTATCCCCGGAGTCCAGCATTCGGTGTGTGTGGTGTATCGGTATCCCCCGGGGTCCAGCATTCGGTGTGTCTGGTGTATCGCTATCCCCCCGGAGTCCAGCATTCGGTGTGTCTGGTGTATCAGTATCCCCCGGAGTCCAGCATTCGGTGTGTCTGGTGTATCAGTATCCCCCGGAGTCCAGCATTCGGTGTGTCTGGTGTATCGGTATCCCCGGAGTCCAGCATTCGGCGTGTCTGGTGTATCGGTATCCCTGGGGTCCAGCATTCGGGGTGTCTGGTGTATCAGTATCCCCGGAGTCCAGCATTCGGTGTGTCTGGTGTATCGGTATCCCCGGAGTCCAGCATTCGGTGTGTCTGGTGTATCGGTATCCCCCGGGGTCCAGCATTCGGTGTGTCTGGTTTATCGGTATCCCCGGAGTCCAGCATTCGGTGTGTCTGGTGTATCGGTATCCCCCGGGGTCCAGCATTCGGTGTGTCTGGTGTATCAGTATCCCCCGGGGTCCAGCATTCGGTGTGTCTGGTGTATCGGTATCCCCCGGAGTCCAGCATTCGATGTGTCTGGTTTATCGGTATCCCCCCGGGTCCAGCATTCGGTGTGTCTGGTTTATCGGTATCCCCGGAGTCCAGCATTCGGTGTGTGTGGTGTATCGGTATCCCCCGGGGTCCAGCATTCGGTGTGTCTGGTGTATTGCTATCCCCCCGGAGTCCAGCATTCGGTGTGTCTGGTGTATCGGTATCCCCCGGAGTCCAGCATTCGGTGTGTCTGGTGTATCGGTATCCCCGGAGTCCAGCATTCGGCGTGTCTGGTGTATCGGTATCCCTGGGGTCCAGCATTCGGGGTGTCTGGTGTATCAGTATCCCCGGAGTCCAGCATTCGGTGTGTCTGGTGTATCGGTATCCCCGGAGTCCAGCATTCGGTGTGTCTGGTGTATCGGTATCCCCCGGAGTCCAGCATTCGGTGTGTCTGGTGTATCGGTATCCCCCGGGGTCCAGCATTCGGTGTGTCTGGTGTATCGGTATCCCCGGAGTCCAGCATTCGGTGTGTCTGGTTTATCGGTATCCCCCGGGGTCCAGCATTCGGTGTGTCTGGTTTATCGGTATCCCCGGAGTCCAGCATTCGGTGTGTCTGGTGTATTGGTATCCCCCGGAGTCCAGCATTCGGTGTGTCTGGTGTATCGGTATCCCCGGAGTCCAGCATTCGGTGTGTCTGGTGTATCAGTATCCTCCATGGTCCAGCATTCGGTGTGTCTGGTGTATCGGTATCCCCGGAGTCCAGCATTCGGTGTGTCTGGTGTATCGGTATCCCCGGAGTCCAGCATTCGGTGTGTCTGGTGTATCGGTATCCCCGGAGTCCTGCATTCGGTGTGTCTGGTGTATCGGTTTATGATGCTCCTGCTCCGAGTCCTCTCTTGTCTTCTCTCTTTGAGTCCTTCTTTGGGTTTCATCGTCATTTCCTGCATGATGTGGACGCTTCTTATTGGCTGTCCATCAGCTGGGTTCTCTCTGGATCCAGAAGAGGAGTCTGCAGTGGTGAAATCAGCCCATGGGGACTGTCAGAGACCAACCGCAACATCTGCTGGAAAAAAGCAAAAAGAACAAAGTAGGTTGGGGGGGGGGTAAAAGAAGGGATGGGAGGGGGTTTTTATTTGCCTGGAGATGGGCATCAAGGTAAAGATTGCTTTCTCATTACACTCAATGACTGTCCAAAATTCATAATGCTTAGAGAAGGAAAGCGTCTTTACAGGCGTCAAAATTGTCGCTTGATCTGACTGCCTGACATTCAATGTCTAGAA
Source organism: Pelophylax lessonae (assembly GCF_965119305.1). Taxonomy (NCBI): domain Eukaryota; kingdom Metazoa; phylum Chordata; class Amphibia; order Anura; family Ranidae; genus Pelophylax; species Pelophylax lessonae. The sequence goes on from NC_138776.1 coordinate 390,989, forward strand.
GGACGCCAAGCTTGTGCCTAAAGCTGAACTCAGGAAATCAGCCACAAATGTGCCGGCTGACTATGAGCGAGGTCTAATGAGGTGCATGCCACCCTGAAGACACAAATATGCCAGCTGACAATGAGCGAGGTCTAATGAGGTGCATGCCTCCCTGTAGACACAAATGTACCGGCTGACTATGAGCGAGGTCTAATGAGGTGCATGCCTCCCTGAAGACACAAATATGCCAGCTGACAATGAGCGAGGTCTAATGAGGTGCATGCCTCCCTGTAGACACAAATGTGCTGGCTGACTATGAGCGAGGTCTAATGAGGTGCATGCCATCCTGTAGACACAAATGTGCCGGCTGACTATGAGCGAGGTCTAATGAGGTGCATGCCTCCCTGTAGACACAAATGTACCGGCTGACTATGAGCGAGGTCTAATGAGGTGCATGCCTCCCTGTAGACACAAATGTACCGGCTGACTATGAGCAAGGTCTAATGAGGTGCATGCCACCCTGTAGACACAAATGTGCCGGCTGACTATGAGCGAGGTCTAATGAGGTGCATGCCTCCCTGTAGACACAAATGTACCGGCTGACTATGAGCGAGGTCTAATGAGGTGCATGCCTCCCTGTAGACACAAATGTAACGGCTGACTATGAGCGAGGTCTAATGAGGTGCATGCCTCCCTGTAGACACAAATGTACCGGCTGACTATGAGCGAGGTCTAATGAGGTGCATGCCTCCCTGTAGACACAAATGTACCGGCTGACTATGAGCGAGGTCTAATGAGGTGCATGCCTCCCTGTAGAAACAAATGTGCCGGCTGACTATGAGCGAGGTCTAATGAGGTGCATGCCTCCCTGTAGACACAAATGTGCCGGCTGACTATGAGCGAGGTCTAATGAGGTGCATGCCACCCTGTAGACACAAATGTACCGGCTGACTATGAGCGAGGTCTAATGAGGTGCATGCCTCCCTGTAGACACAAATGTGCCGGCTGACTATGAGCGAGGTCTAATGAGGTGCATGCCACCCTGTAGACACAAATGTGCCGGCTGACTATGAGCGAGGTCTAATGAGGTGCATGCCTCCCTGTAGACACAAATGTACCGGCTGACTATGAGCGAGGTCTAATGAGGTGCATGCCTCCCTGTAGACACAAATGTACCGGCTGACTATGAGCAAGGTCTAATGAGGTGCATGCCACCCTGTAGACACAAATGTGCCGGCTGACTATGAGCGAGGTCTAATGAGGTGCATGCCTCCCTGTAGACACAAATGTACCGGCTGACTATGAGCGAGGTCTAATGAGGTGCATGCCTCCCTGTAGACACAAATGTAACGGCTGACTATGAGCGAGGTCTAATGAGGTGCATGCCTCCCTGTAGACACAAATGTACCGGCTGACTATGAGCGAGGTCTAATGAGGTGCATGCCTCCCTGTAGACACAAATGTACCGGCTGACTATGAGCGAGGTCTAATGAGGTGCATGCCTCCCTGTAGAAACAAATGTGCCGGCTGACTATGAGCGAGGTCTAATGAGGTGCATGCCTCCCTGTAGACACAAATGTGCCGGCTGACTATGAGCGAGGTCTAATGAGGTGCATGCCACCCTGTAGACACAAATGTACCGGCTGACTATGAGCGAGGTCTAATGAGGTGCATGCCTCCCTGTAGACACAAATGTGCCGGCTGACTATGAGCGAGGTCTAATGAGGTGCATGCCACCCTGTAGACACAAATGTGCCGGCTGACTATGAGCGAGGTCTAATGAGGTGCATGCCTCCCTGTAGACACAAATGTACCGGCTGACTATGAGCGAGGTCTAATGAGGTGCATGCCTCCCTGTAGACACAAATGTACCGGCTGACTATGAGCAAGGTCTAATGAGGTGCATGCCACCCTGTAGACACAAATGTGCCGGCTGACTATGAGCGAGGTCTAATGAGGTGCATGCCTCCCTGTAGACACAAATGTACCGGCTGACTATGAGCGAGGTCTAATGAGGTGCATGCCTCCCTGTAGACACAAATGTAACGGCTGACTATGAGCGAGGTCTAATGAGGTGCATGCCTCCCTGTAGACACAAATGTACCGGCTGACTATGAGCGAGGTCTAATGAGGTGCATGCCTCCCTGTAGACACAAATGTACCGGCTGACTATGAGCGAGGTCTAATGAGGTGCATGCCTCCCTGTAGAAACAAATGTGCCGGCTGACTATGAGCGAGGTCTAATGAGGTGCATGCCTCCCTGTAGACACAAATGTGCCGGCTGACTATGAGCGAGGTCTAATGAGGTGCATGCCACCCTGTAGACACAAATGTACCGGCTGACTATGAGCGAGGTCTAATGAGGTGCATGCCTCCCTGTAGACACAAATGTACCGGCTGACTATGAGCGAGGTCTAATGAGGTGCATGCCTCCCTGTAGACACAAATGTGCCGGCTGACTATGAGCGAGGTCTAATGAGGTGCATGCCTCCCTGTAGATGTGCCGGCTGACTATGAGCGAGGTCTAATGAGGTGCATGCCAACCTGTGGATTTCGTTTTTTTTAAATAACAAACATGTCATGCAGTGGTTTTGCACAGAGCAGCCCCCGGTCCTCTTTTTCTCGGGTCCCCTCACTGGTGCTCCTAGCCCTTCCCTCCAGCCAAGTGCCCCCCTAGCAAACAGCTTGCTGTGGTGGCACCCAATCAGGCCCACTCCTGAGCCACTGCTCCATGTGTCCATTCAGACACAGAGGCGTGGCTTGGCCCTGCCCCCTCTCTCTTCCCATGGGCTCACTGAATGTAAGTGACAGCAGTGGGAGCCAATGGCTCCTGCTGTTGTCTCAGCCAATGAGGAGGGAGAGTCCCCAGCTGACCTGAGGCTCTCATGCACATCGCTGGCTCGCAATGGGGCTCAGGTAAGTATTGGGGGGGGGGAGGGGGCTGCTGCACACATAAAAACCTTTAGCCCTTAGTATTAGCTATCACTATACTTCCAGAGCACTGATAGGATCAATGTTATATTCTCACACATAGCAGCTCTGCCTGCCCCTCCCCCCTTGCTGCCCATTCACAGAATGCTTTGTATTTTGGGAATGCTATCAGTGCCATCTTAGGAGCATTATAGCCCCGCCCCCCCGGGCAATGCAGTGCACTGGGGTCCCGCCTACACAGTCACCCACAAGAATAAAAACGCCAATTATCGATAAGGCGAAATGTATTGGTACCTCCAACAAAATCAGTGTTTAAACATTAAATTAATAAATAATAAAAAAAAAAAAGGCTAAAAAAATAAAATGTATTGATCTCCGTACTTCTATTGTCATCAATTATACAACATGAAAGCGACATTCGGATATTTTGGCTTTCTGAACATACAAAGACAATATTCATTTCTGCACATAACAAAAGTTAGTACTCCCCCTTTCTGTCTTTCTTTCCTCTCTGCAATGCTGGCTTCCACTTTAGGCTTCTCCAGCAGTACCCCGCCCCTCCCCCCTCGCCCTGCGGCTGTCCTGGTGTGTGCCTGTCTCCCGGCGGACCTTGGAAGCAGACGGCGCTCCTGCTGCTGTGGGTGCCTCTCCATGACAGCAGAACCCCGCCCCTCCCCCCCCCCCTTGTGGCTTGCCCTACGGCTGTCCTGGGGTGTGCCTATCTCCCGGCGGACCTTGGAAGCAGACGGCGCTCCTGCTGCTGTGGGCGCCTCTCCATGACAGCAGTACCCCGCCCCTCCCCCCTCGCCCTGCGGCTGTCCTGGTGTGTGCCTGTCTCCTGGCGGACCTTGGAAGCAGACGGGCGCTCCTGCTGCTGTGGGCACCCCTCCATGACAGCAGTACCCCGCCCCTCCCCCCTCGCCCTGCGGCTGTCCTGGTGTGTGCCTGTCTCCTGGCGGACCTTGGAAGCAGACGGGCGCTCCTGCAGTGCCAGGCTAATGACAGTTTCCAAGTTGGGGGGCTGGGTCCGGTGAACACACAGATGGGAGTCAGACTCGGCTGTCCTGTGTGCGCCGTGGAGGAGGTCAGTCATTCCTGCAGTTGTGGGCTCCCCCTCCACAGCACCAAGTGGCCTGACAGCAGCGCAGGGCCGACAGGCGTTCTCCACCTGCTAAGTTCAGCGGCGGGATGCACAGGGGAGCCCAGGCTAATGCTTGGCTGGGGCTGGGTCACTGGCAGGTGGGGCCCCCGGGCAACTGCCCAGTGTGCCCATGCCGTAAGACAGCCCTGAATGCTATGATTAGAGAGGAGGGGGCAGAGCGGATGCATATGACTGCCGCAGCAGATCCTGAGACCGGAAGGTCCAGCGTCGGAGCATCTCCTGACATTCAGGTGGGGCCACCTGTGCATCGGCGTTATGGTCCCGCGATGCACGCAATACGTCCGCTTTGCGGCGTAATGCAATGTTATTTGCGGCAAGACCATCACCCAGGTGAATGGATGCCTGCGTTTATCGCAGTGGTCCTCATATGGCTCCACATGCTGTATGGCAGGCAATTGTCTGCAATCCAATCACCGGAGACATGACGTTGGGGGCGGGACCCACAATGCTTTGTAAGACATTTAACGTGGAGTTCTGGGCACGAAAACGTTTTTTCAATAAACATCCCCCCGGGACAGTCAGGGCTAGCACATTCCACAATGGATGCCTCTGATCTGTCCCGGTTCGCACTTACCTGCCAGAAGAAATACTTACTTATAAAATTTCTTCTCCAGCGTTTCCATCTCTGTTGTGGGCGGCTGAAGCCGGCGCGGTCCTCTTCTCTGTCCTCTTCCGTGTCTTCTTCTCCCAGAATGCGCTGCACCGGCCCCTCTCGTCCCTTCCGGTGCGGCGCCACATTCCTCCAGAGCTTCTGGGCATGCCCAGAAGCTGTTTAGCAGGGAATGCGGCGTCGCCCGGAAATGACGAGTGGGGCCGGTGCAGTGCATTGATTCCTGGGAGCGATGACGTTCAGCTCCCAGGAATCATAGCGAGACAGGAAGTGACGGCGCGGGCCGCGGCTCCGAGGGAGGAAGTACTCTGAGGTCAGTATCTTCTATCTACAATTACAAGGTGAGTAAAAAAAAATATATATACCTAACTATCCAATTCCTTTTCAGGTGAAGAAGATCCAGCGGATGGACACAAAATCGATTAGGTCGATTTTGTGCCCGGAACTCCGCTTTAAGGTGAGGATGAGAGATCACAGACAGTCCAATCTCTGAACACCAAACACCGGCATTCATTTCTCTATGGGGAGCACCCAGCCACCTCGCTAGAATTGTTCACAGCTTCCCATTCATTCACTCTCTACCTCTTTTCTACCCTTTTCTCCCCTTTTCTCCCCTTGTCTCCCCTTTTCTCCCTTTTTCTCCCCTTTTCTCCCCTTTTCTCCCCTTTTCTCCCTTTTTCTCCCCTTGTCTTTATTCCATCTCTTCACCTTTGCACTCTATGATGACTTCTTTTCATTGTCTTATAACAAATCTTTTCATTTTTATCCACTTGGTTTACTTTTATCCACCTGGGCACTTTCTTCACCCTTTGGTTATTTATTTTCATTCGCTGCTCCATATTCATGTCTCTGATACATCTAATATATATATGACCATTATTATTTTGGCTGCTATCATACAGAAGTAGCGGCTCACTTACCTACATTTATACTCTTTCATTTAGAGACTGGCCAGGTGTTTGATAGCCATTCCTACAACACATTCTCATTGCTCTCCTTGAGTTGATTACAATTCCTTTGGATCTCCCCCTCAGCTCCCATGTCGGACTATTTGGCCGCCGCCGTATGGAAGCACGGTTTAACCACTTGCCGACAGCCGCAAATACATATACTGTGGCGGTCAGCCCCTCACAGGCAAAGTGACGTACCGGTACGTCACTAGCCTGTGAGGCTCTGGGGAGCGAGCGCGCGCCGCCAGAGGCGCGCTCTTGTGCGGTCACCTAACCCCCCCCCCCCCCCGCGCGTGCGACCGGTTGACCCGATGCCGAATCGCAAAATAGGCCCTGGTCAGGAAGGGGGGTAAAATCTCCTGGGGCTTAAGTGGTTAATATATATGACCATTATTATTTTGGCTGCTATCATACAGAAGTAGCGGCTCACTTACCTACATTTATACTCTTTCATTTAGAGACTGGCCAGGTGTTTGATTGCCACGCCTACAACACATTCTCATTGCTCTCCTTGAGTCGATTACGATGCCTTGTGATCCGGCCCCCTCAGCTCCCATGTTGGACTATTTGGCCGCCGTATGGAAGCACGGTTTAAGCACAATGACGCGGCTATATTTGTGAATATGATGTCTCCCCATATGGGTTATTCACACTCCAATAGCCATCAATCCTGCATGTCTATAATACAATAATAATCTTTTCAGACTTGTCTGCACACTGACACTCCTGACGATGCAATGCGACCCACGAAACGTGCGTCGAGTTTGAAGATATTTGTATTGATGTGCAGATTGTTACTGTTACCAGATATTTTATATATTTGTGTGACCATGTTATGTTTTGTGTATATCAAATATTCATGTTGTATTACTTTTGTATATTGGTTCTACACAATAAAGCAGATACATTTCAACATTGAGTATTATGACTATTGGGTCCACCTCGTATAAAGTCCCGCAGGGCAATTCTCTCAATAGGGATGGAGGTGTACTCCAATATGAAATGGCATTGCAGCTCCTTTTTATTCTTGGTCACTGGCAGGTGGGGGCCCTGGGTAACTGCCCAGCGTGCCCATGCGGTAAGACAGCCCTGAATGCTATGCGATTAGAGAGGGGGGGGGGGCAGAGCGGATGCATATGACTGCCGCAGCAGATCCTGAGACCGGAAGGTCCAGCGTCGGAGCATCAGAAGTATAGCGACAGCAATGCTCCCGGAACTCGGGGAACAATGTAAATTAAAGAGCTGAGTCCCCCTCATGGACTTTACCTCTACTAACCCCGACCGGCTGAATTCCTGGAGTTCAGCTTTAACTTTATTTGCCAATTGTGGATCTCAGGTGGCTACTGGGGGGGCACTCAGCATGATACCGGTTCTCCCACAATAGTACTGAGGCTGCCCAGCTCCATGCACACCAACAATACCGGCCTAGTCTTGGAGAAGTCTTTTTAGATTTTATTGCTGAGTAACCTGAAACAGCAGAGGGGCTCAGGATACTCCAATGTGATAGCAGCAGCCAATAGGAGGACAAACTTCTTAGCAGAAAATCCTTATAGAAGCAGGCGCACGCTAGGCTTTACTCACAACATCCCAGTAGCTTTCTGCCACCCAGCATCCACACGTAGATCTTCAATGAGGGGGATAAAAAGATCCTTCTCCAGACCAGGACTTTAGAATAGTGCCCTCCTGCTTGAATCTATTAGCAACATTCTCCAAGCCCTCAGCCCAGCTCTTGCTTTGGGCCCAGACTGCAATTCTTGTCTCACTCACTATCTCCCAGGGGCAGCAGCCCCAGAAGAACCACGGCCCTCCCTGGAGAGGAAACTCTGGAAAGTCCCCCCCAACATTTATCACCTCCCCAGCCACCTTCTGGACATCTCCTTCAAAGGATTGGCTGAGGCATTTAAAATACAGTATACAAACTGCATATTTGACTCTCTGCACTATATTCTGGAAGATTCTCCCAGAAGCAGGAAGAGAAATCAAACACCGAGCATGGAAACCCTGACCAGACAGAAACAATAGATCACAGATTCACTGCCTATACAGAAGTGAGGCAAAAAATAATACAAACTGATCCCAGACAAAGTCTGCTGATACTGAAATAATATAAAACAGGAAAGGACACCTCTGTGTATACAGACTCAACATATTATATTCAGAAAGATAAAACAAAAATATATCTTGTATATGTAGCGCCCTCCTAGGTAGGTGCTAGTGAGGACATGGCTCGGTTTGGTGGGGGGTGAGTGTAGCACCCTCCTAGGTAGGTGCTAGTGAGGACATGGCTCGGTTTGGTGGGGGGTGAGTGTAGCATCCTCCTAGGTAGGTGCTAGTGAGGACATGGCTCGGTTTGGCGGGGGGGGGATGAGTGTAGCACCCTCCTAGGTAGGTGGTGCTAGTGAGGACATGGCTCGGTTTGGTGGGGGGGGGGGATGAGTGTAGCACCCTCCTAGGTAGGTGCTAGAGAGGACATGGCACGGTTTGGCGGGGGTGAGTGTAGCGCCCTCCTAGATAGGTGATAGTAGTGAGGACATGGCTCTGTTTGGTGGGGGGTGAGTGTAGCACCCTCCTAGGTAGGTGTTAGTGAGGACATGGCTCGGTTTGGTGGGGGGTGAGTGTAGCGCCCTCCTAGGTAGGTGGAAGTGAGGACATGGCTCAGTTTGGCGGGGGGTGAGTGTAGCGCCCTCCTAGGTAGGTGATAGTAGTGAGGACATGGCTCAGTTTGGCGGGGGGTGAGTGTAGCGCCCTCCTAGGTAGGTGCTAGTGAGGACATGGCTCGGTTTGGTGGGGGGTGAGTGTAGCGCCCTCCTAGGTAGGTGCTAGTGAGGACATGGCTCGGTTTGGTGGGGGGTGAGTGTAGCGCCCTCCTAGGTAGGTGCTAGTGAGGACATGGCTCGGCTTGGTGGGGGGTTAGTGTAGCGCCCTCCTAGGTAGGTGGAAGTGAGGACATGGCTCGGCTTGGCGGGGGTGAGTTTAGCGCCCTCCTAGGTAGGTGCTAGTGAGGATATTGCTCGGTTTGGTGGGGGTGAGTGTAGCGCCCTCCTAGGCAGGTGCTAGTGAGGACATGGCTCGGTTTCGTGGGAGGGGGTGAGTGTAGCGCCCTCCTAGGTAGGTGCTAGTGAGGACATGGCTTGGTTTGGTGGGGGGTGAGTGTAGCGCCCTCCTAGGTGGGTGCTAGTGAGGACATGGCTCGGTTTGGTGGGGGGTGAGTGTAGCGCCCTCCTAGGCAGGTGCTAGTGAGGACATGGCTCGGTTTGGTGGGGGGTGAGTGTAGCGCCCTCCTAGGCAGGTGCTAGTGAGGACATGGCTCGGTTTGGTGGGGGGTGAGTGTAGTGCCCTCCTAGGCAGGTGCTAGTGAGGACATGGCTCGGTTTGGTGGGGGGTGAGTTTAGCGCCCTCCTAGGTAGGTGCTAGTGAGGACATGGCTAGGTTTGGCGGGGGGTGAGTGTAGCGCCCTCCTAGGTAGGGGAAAGTGAGGACATGGCTCGGTTTGGTGGGGGGTGAGTGTAGCACCCTCCTAGGTAGGTGATAGTGAGGACATGGCTTGGTTTGGGGGGGGGGGGGTGAGTGTAGCACCCTCCTAGGTAGGTGATAGTGAGGACATGGCTCGGTTTGGCGGGGGTGAGTGTAGCACCCTCCTAGGTAGGTGCTAGTGAGGACATGGCTCGGTTTGGCGGGGGTGAGTGTAGCACCCTCCTAGGTAGGGGAAAGTGAGGACATGGCTCGGTTTGGTGGGGGGTGAGTGTAGCGCCCTCCTAGGTAGGTGCTAGTGAGGACATGGCTCGGTTTGGCGGGGGTGAGTGTAGCACCCTCCTAGGTAGGTGCTAGTGAGGACTTGGCTCGGTTTGGCGGGGGTGAGTGTAGCACCCTTCTAGGTAGGTGCTAGTGAGGACATGGCTCTGGTTGGTGGGGGGTGAGTGTAGCGCTCTCCTAGGTAGGTGCTAGTAAAGACATGGCTCGGTTTGCAGGGGGTGAATGTAGCACCCTCCTAGGTAGGTGCTAGTGAGGACATGGCTCGGTTTGGCGGGGGTGAGTGTAGCACCCTCCTAGGTAGGTGCTAGTGAGGACATGGCTCGGTTTGGTGGGGGGTGAGTGTAGCATCCTCCTAGGTAGGTGCTAGTGAGGACATGGCTCGGTTTGGTGGGGGGTGAGTGTAGCGCCCTCCTAGGCAGGTGCTAGTGAGAGAGGATCGTTTTGTGTTCTGTCTGCTTACCAGAAGGATTGCAGGTAAATCTATATTGTTCTCTGCCTACCAGAGAGCAGGATCTGTTAGTGAGGTCTGCTCTGTGTGCTCGGGTGAAACTCCTTCTGTCTGCAGAGTGTTTCACACTGGTACAATGGGGAGGCATGTTGGACAGTGGAAGGAAACCTGACAAATGAGTGCACAGGCATTTAGTACAGCCCTGGTGATTGGCAGAGGAAAGTGCCTCAGTGCATGCTGGCATATTGTATAAATGCCAGGAGCACATGTGCTCTGTGCTTTTAGCTGGAAAGTGGCGTCCCAGAGGGAGGGGGCAGCTGCCCCCCTCTGTAGAGGTGCCATGTGGCCTCAGGGGGTCGACCTGAGGGCCTGGAGAGTGCTAGAGAGGAACTGAACCCAGAGGTATGGTGAAGCTGACTGAGAGGGTCTGATTCTGCTGTACAGTGAGTACAGATCTGTGACAAGGGGCCTGACCTGAGGGGTGCCACCCCTGCAGCTAGAAGAGTCAGTGGATGGGGATGCTAGAAAGTGTCCCGAAGATAATGTAGTTCACCAAGTCTATTGCTGGAGAGAGAGAGCAAGGAGACGTAACCCTTTCCGTACATGTGGCAGTATGGTTAAAGCAGTGTGACTGCTTCCACAAGTAACCTGGTGAGGCCAAGTGAGAGTTGTCCTTATCCATAGTGAATAGTTCCAGTTGGAATATCCCACTATTCCCTTCCCCCATCCAAGTTCCAAAATAAACACTAACAACTAAATCCCCCGAAACTGCTTATTGTGTGACGCCATCGGGAGTGAGGAGGGATGTGTGACCTGTACCCTAAGTGACTGTGTGCTGGCAATCAGAGGAGGCCCAACAAGTCATCACACAGCAAACCCTATGGGGACAGCGCTACATTATGGGGCTCTACAGAGCATCCGGAAATATTCACAGCGCTTCACTTCTTCCACATTTTATGTTACAGCTGCATTCCAACATGGATTAAATTCATTATTTTCCTCAAAATTCTACAAACCCCTCCCCCATAATGACAACGTGAGAGAAGTTTGTTTGAAATCTTTGCAAATTTATTAAAAATAAAAAAGGAAAAAATCCCATGTACATAAGTATTCACACCCTTTGCCGTGTACATAAGTATTCACACCCCTTGCCATGTACATAAGTATTCACACCCTTTGCCATGACACTCAGAATTGAGCTCAGGTGCATCCTGTTTCCACTGATCATCCTTGGGATGTTTCTATGACTTGATTGGAGTCCACCTGTGGTAAATTCAGGTGATTGGACATGATTTGGAAAGGCACACACTTGTCTATAGAAGGTCCCACAGGTAACAGTGCATGTCAGAGCACAAACCAAGCCATGACGTCCAAGGAATTGTCTGTAGAGCTCGGAGACAGGATTGTATGGAGGCACAGATCGGGGGAAGGGTACAGAAACATTTCTGTAGCATTGAAGGTCCCAATGAGCACAGTGGCCTCCATCATCTGTAAATGGAAGAAGTTTGGAACCACCAGGACTCTTCATAGAGCGGCCGCCCAGCCAAACTGAGTGATCGGGGGAGGGGGGCCTTAGTCAGGGAGGTGACCAAGAACCCGATGGTCACTCTGACAGAGCTCCAGCATTTCTCTGTGGAGAGAGGAGAACCTTCCAGAAGAACGACCATCTCTGCAGCACTCCACCAATCAGGCCTGTATGGGTGTGGCCAGACAGAAGCCACTCCTCAGTAAAAGTCACATGACAGCCCACCTGGAGTTTACCAAAAGTCACCTGAAGGACTCTCAGACCATGAGAAACAAAATTCTCTGCTCTGATGAAACAAAGATTGAACTCTTTGGCCTGAATGGCAAGCGTCATGTCTGGAGGAAACCAGGCACCACTCATCACCTGGCCAATACCATCCCTACTGTGAAGCATGGTGGTGGCAGCATTATGCCATGGGGATGTTTTTCAGCGTCAGGAACTGGGAGACTAGTCAGGATGGAGGGAAGGATGAATGCAGCAATGTACAGAGACATCCTTGATGAAAACCTTCTCCAGAGCGCTCTGGACCTCAGACTGGGGCGAAGGTTCATCTTCCAACAGGACAACGACCCTAAGCACACAGCCAAGATAACAAAGGAGTGGCTACGGGACAACTCTGTGAATGTCCTTGAGTGGCCCAGCCAGAGCCCAGACTTGAACCCGATTGAACATCTCTGGAGAGATCTGAAAATGGCTGTGCACCGCCCCTCCCCCATCCAACCTGATGGAGCCTGAGAGGTCCTGCAAAGAAGAATGGGAGAAACTGCCCAAAAATAGGAGTGCCAAGCTTGTAGCATCATACTCAGAAATACTGGAGGCTGGAATTGGTGCCAAAGGAGCTTCACCAAAGTACTGAGCAAAGGGGGGGAATACTTATGTACATGGCAAAGGGGGGGGGAATACTTATGTACATGGCAAAGGGGTGAATACTTATGCCCATGTCAAAGGGGGTGAATACTTATGTACACGGCAAAGGGTGTGAATACTTATGTACATGGCAAAGGGTGTGAATACTTATGTACATGGCAAAGGGTGTGAATACTTATGTACATGGGAATTTTTTCCTTTTTTATTTTTAATAAATTTGCAAAGATTTCAAACAATCTTCTCTCACGTTGTCATTATGGGGGAGGGGTTTGTAGAATTTTAGGAAAATAATGAATGGAATCCATGTTGGCTGTAATATAAAATGTGGAAGAAGTGAAGCTCTGTGAGAACTTTCCGGATTCTCTGTTTGCGGTTTTCTTGTGAATAAATAATCGCAGAAGTTGCGTTCTCAGTACAGTTTTTATTATCCCCAAAAATACAATGAAGAGCCATATGATACTATATAAGGTTCACAATATCTGCCCTAGCAGGGTGGGGGAGGTGTGCATTTTATGGGGGGGGGGGGGGGGGGTGCACTTTGTGGGGGAGGGGTGCATTTTATGGGGGGGGGGGAGGGGTGCATCATTTTATGGGGTTCGGGCAGAGATGTATAGTAACGAAGTAGAACTACTTAAGTACTGTACTTAAGTACCGAAATGCGGTATCTGTACTTTCCTAGAGTAGAATTTTTTTCTCCTACTTCTACTTTTACTTCACTACATTTTTTCGATGATTTCGGTACTTCTACTCAAGTATTTTTTTTTTGTGCTGCATAGTTACTCGTTACTTTTAAAAAAATTACCACTGCCAGAACAGTAGATGGCAGGTTGCATAAAGCTCAAAAAAATGTGTATAATGTCATTTGTAAATCAGCGCATAGGAAAATAAAGGCTGTGTATAATAAAAACTGCTATACCAAATCTTTCCAATAAAAAGAAAATATGAAACAAACAAATAAATGGTGCTACTGCGCTTAAAGTGCATCAAGAAACTACTAACAAACACAGGTTAATCATTTGAATAAATCATTTGAAATAATAAAAACAATATGATGTTCAAACTTTTGACTTCTTTCTTTAATAACTACATAACACAGTACTTCTACTTCTACTTTCAGTACTTGAGTAGAATTTTTTTTCAAAACTACTGGTACTTTTTACTTTTAGTACTTAAGTAGCAAATTTTTTGAAAAAACTACTTGCAATACTTAAGTAAAAAAAATGTTGTATACTTTAGTACTTCTACTTAAGTAACTTTTTCTGCGAGCACTTCCACTTCTACTCAAGTCACTTTTTGATCGAGCACTTGTACTTTTACTCAAGTAGAAATTTTGAGTACTTTATACAAGTCTGGGTTCGGGTCTGTGGATTATTCGCAGGAAAAGCCTCCATTGATTTTCTCTGCGTGCGTTTTATCGCAGTCATGTTTGTAGAGTTATAAATCTGTAGAGCTGTCGGTATCTTCGGATATTCTCGGATCTTCTGATATTCTCGGATCTTCTGATATTCTCGGATCTTCTGATCTTCTGATATTCTCGGATCTTCTGATATTCTCGGATCTTCTGATCTTCTGATATTCTCAGATCTTTGGATATTCTCGGATCCTCTGATATTCTCGGATCTTCTGATATTCTCAGATCTTCGGATATTCTCGGATCTTCTGATATTCTCGGATCTTCTGATATTCTCGGATCGTCTGATATTCTCGGATCCTCTGATATTCTCGGATCTTCTGATATTCTCAGATCTTCGGATATTCTCAGATCGTCAGATATTCTCGAATCGTCTGATATTCTCGGATCGTCAGATATTCTCAAATCGTCTGATATTCTCGGATCTTCTGATCTTCTGATATTCTCGGATCTTCGGATATTCTCGGATCTTCTGATCTTCTGATATTCTCGGATCTTCGGATATTCTCGGATCGTCTGATATTCTCGGATCGTCTGATATTCTCGGATCGTCTGATATTCTCGGATCTTCGGATATTCTCGGATCTTCTGATATTCTCGGATCGTCTGATATTCTCAGATCTTCGGATATTCTCGGATCTTCTGATATTCTCGGATCTTCGGATATTCTCGGATCTTCTGATATTCTCGGATCTTCTGATATTCTTGGATCTGCAGATATTCTCGGATCCTCTGATATTCTCGAATCTTCTGATATTCTCAGATCTTCGGATATTCTCGGATCTTCTGATATTCTCGGATCTTCTTATATTCTCGGATCGTCTGATATTCTCGGATCTTCTGATATTCTCGGATCTTCTGATATTCTCAGATCTTCGGATATTCTCAGATCGTCAGATATTCTCGAATTGTCTGATATTCTCGGATCGTCAGATATTCTCGAATCGTCTGATATTCTCGGATCTTCTGATCTTCTGATATTCTCGGATCTTCGGATATTCTCGGATCTTCTGATCTTCTGATATTCTCGGATCTTCGGATATTCTCGGATCGTCTGATATTCTCGGATCGTCTGATATTCTCGGATCTTCTGATATTCTCGGATCGTCTGATATTCTCAGATCTTCGGATATTCTCGGATCTTCTGATATTCTCGGATCTTCGGATATTCTCGGATCTTCTGATATTCTCGGATCTTCGGATATTCTCGGATCTTCTGATATTCTCGGATCGTCTGATATTCTCGGATCCTCTGATATTCTCGGATCTTCGGATATTCTCGGATCCTCGGATATTCTCGGATCGTCTGATATTCTCGGATCCTCTGATATTCTCGGATCTTCTGATATTCTCAGATCTTCGGATATTCTCGGATCTTCTGATATTCTCGGATCTTCTGATATTCTCGGATCGTCTGATATTCTCGGATCCTCTGATATTCTCGGATCGTCTGATATTCTCGGATCTTCTGATATTCTCAGATCTTCGGATATTCTCGGATCTTCTGATATTCTCGGATCTTCTGATATTCTCGGATCGTCTGATATTCTCGGATCCTCTGATATTCTCGGATCCTCTGATATTCTCAGATCTTCGGATATTCTTGGATCTTCGGATATTCTCGGATCTTCTGATATTCTCGGATCTTCTGATATTCTCAGATCTTCGGATATTCTTGGATCTGCGGATATTCTCGGATCCTCTGATATTCTCGGATCCTCTGATATTCTCGGATCTTCTGATATTCTCGGATCTTCTGATATTCTCGGATCGTCTGATATTCTCGGATCCTCTGATATTCTCGGATCTTCGGATATTCTCGGATCTTCGGATATTCTCGGATCGTCTGATATTCTCGGATCCTCTGATATTCTCGGATCCTCTGATATTCTCGGATCTTCTGATATTCTCAGATCTTCGGATATTCTCGGATCTTCTGATATTCTCGGATCTTCTGATATTCTCGGATCGTCTGATATTCTCGGATCCTCTGATATTCTCGGATCTTCTGATATTCTCAGATCTTCGGATATTCTCAGATCGTCAGATATTCTCGAATCGTCTGATATTCTCGGATCGTCAGATATTCTCAAATCGTCTGATATTCTCGGATCTTCTGATCTTCTGATATTCTCGGATCTTCGGATATTCTCGGATCTTCTGATCTTCTGATATTCTCGGATCTTCGGATATTCTCGGATCGTCTGATATTCTCGGATCGTCTGATATTCTCGGATCTTCGGATATTCTCGGATCTTCTGATATTCTCGGATCGTCTGATATTCTCAGATCTTCGGATATTCTCGGATCTTCTGATATTCTCGGATCTTCGGATATTCTCGGATCTTCTGATATTCTCGGATCTTCTGATATTCTTGGATCTGCAGATATTCTCGGATCCTCTGATATTCTCGAATCTTCTGATATTCTCAGATCTTCGGATATTCTCGGATCTTCTGATATTCTCGGATCTTCTTATATTCTCGGATCGTCTGATATTCTCGGATCCTCTGATATTCTCGGATCTTCTGATATTCTCAGATCTTCGGATATTCTCAGATCGTCAGATATTCTCGAATTGTCTGATATTCTCGGATCGTCAGATATTCTCGAATCGTCTGATATTCTCGGATCTTCTGATTTTCTGATATTCTCGGATCTTCGGATATTCTCGGATCTTCTGATCTTCTGATATTCTCGGATCTTCGGATATTCTCGGATCGTCTGATATTCTCGGATCGTCTGATATTCTCGGATCTTCTGATATTCTCGGATCGTCTGATATTCTCAGATCTTCGGATATTCTCGGATCTTCTGATATTCTCGGATCTTCGGATATTCTCGGATCTTCTGATATTCTCGGATCTTCGGATATTCTCGGATCTTCTGATATTCTCGGATCGTCTGATATTCTCGGATCCTCTGATATTCTCGGATCTTCGGATATTCTCGGATCTTCGGATATTCTCGGATCGTCTGATATTCTCGGATCCTCTGATATTCTCGGATCTTCTGATATTCTCAGATCTTCGGATATTCTCGGATCTTCTGATATTCTCGGATCTTCTGATATTCTCGGATCGTCTGATATTCTCGGATCCTCTGATATTCTCGGATCGTCTGATATTCTCGGATCTTCTGATATTCTCAGATCTTCGGATATTCTCGGATCTTCTGATATTCTCGGATCTTCTGATATTCTCGGATCGTCTGATATTCTCGGATCCTCTGATATTCTCGGATCCTCTGATATTCTCAGATCTTCGGATATTCTTGGATCTTCGGATATTCTCGGATCTTCTGATATTCTCGGATCTTCTGATATTCTCAGATCTTCGGATATTCTTGGATCTGCGGATATTCTCGGATCCTCTGATATTCTCGGATCCTCTGATATTCTCGGATCTTCTGATATTCTCGGATCTTCTGATATTCTCGGATCGTCTGATATTCTCGGATCCTCTGATATTCTCGGATCTTCGGATATTCTCGGATCGTCTGATATTCTCGGATCCTCTGATATTCTCGGATCCTCTGATATTCTCGGATCTTCTGATATTCTCAGATCTTCGGATATTCTCGGATCTTCTGATATTCTCGGATCTTCTGATATTCTCGGATCGTCTGATATTCTCGGATCCTCTGATATTCTCGGATCGTCTGATATTCTCGGATCTTCTGATATTCTCGGATCTTCGGATATTCTCGGATCTTCTGATATTCTCGGATCGTCTGATATTCTCGGATCCTCTGATATTCTCGGATCTTCGGATATTCTCGGATCTTCGGATATTCTCGGATCCTCTGATATTCTCGGATCTTCTGATATTCTCAGATCTTCGGATATTCTCAGATCTTCGGATATTCTCGGATCTTCTGATATTCTCGGATCGTCTGATATTCTCAGATCTTCGGATATTCTCGGATCTTCGGATATTCTCGGATCTTCTGATATTCTCGGATCGTCTGATATTCTCAGATCTTCGGATATTCTCGGATCTTCTGATATTCTCGGATCTTCTGATATTCTCGGATCGTCTGATATTCTCAGATCTTCGGATATTCTCAGATCTTCGGATATTCTCGGATCTTCTGATATTCTCAGATCTTCGGATATTCTCGGATCTTCGGATATTCTCGGATCCTCTGATATTCTCAGATCTTCGGATATTCTTGGATCTTCGGATATTCTCGGATCTTCTGATATTCTCGGATCTTCTGATATTCTCAGATCTTCGGATATTCTTGGATCTGCGGATATTCTCGGATCCTCTGATATTCTCGGATCTTCTGATATTCTCGGATCTTCAGATATTCTCGGATCGTCTGATATTCTCGGATCTTCTGATATTCTTGGATCTTCGGATATTCTCGGATCTTCTGATATTCTCGGATCTTCAGATATTCTCGGATCCTCTGATATTCTCGGATCGTCTGATATTCTCGGATCTTCGGATATTCTCGGATCGTCTGATATTCTCGGATCTTCTGATATTCTCAGATCTTCGGATATTCTCGTATCTTCTGATATTCTCGGATCGTCTGATATTCTCGGATCGTCTGATATTTTCAGATCTTCGGATATTCTCGGATCTTCTGATATTCTCGGATCTTCGGATATTCTCGGATCGTCTGATATTCTCAGATCTTCGGATATTCTCGGATCTTCTGATATTCTCGGATCGTCTGATATTCTTGGATCGTCTGTTATTCTCGGATCTTCTGATATTCTCGGATCGTCTGATATTCTCGGATCTTCTGATATTCTCGGATCGTCTGATATTCTCGGATCGTCTGATATTCTCGGATCCTCTGATATTCTCAGATCTTCTGATATTCTCGGATCGTCTGATATTCTCGGATCTTCGGATATTCTCGGATCCTCTGATATTCTCGGATCTTCTGATATTCTCAGATCTTCGGATATTCTTGGATCTGCGGATATTCTCGGATCCTCTGATATTCTCGGATCTTCGGATATTCTCGGATCTTCTGATATTCTCGGATCGTCTGATATTCTCGGATCCTCTGATATTCTCGGATCTTCGGATATTCTCGGATCTTCGGATATTCTCGGATCGTCTGATATTCTCGGATCCTCTGATATTCTCGGATCTTCTGATATTCTCAGATCTTCGGATATTCTCGGATCTTCTGATATTCTCGGATCTTCTGATATTCTCGGATCGTCTGATATTCTCGGATCCTCTGATATTCTCGGATCGTCTGATATTCTCGGATCTTCTGATATTCTCAGATCTTCGGATATTCTCGGATCTTCTGATATTCTCGGATCTTCTGATATTCTCGGATCGTCTGATATTCTCGGATCCTCTGATATTCTCGGATCCTCTGATATTCTCAGATCTTCGGATATTCTTGGATCTTCGGATATTCTCGGATCTTCTGATATTCTCGGATCTTCTGATATTCTCAGATCTTCGGATATTCTTGGATCTGCGGATATTCTCGGATCCTCTGATATTCTCGGATCCTCTGATATTCTCGGATCTTCTGATATTCTCGGATCTTCTGATATTCTCGGATCGTCTGATATTCTCGGATCCTCTGATATTCTCGGATCTTCGGATATTCTCGGATCGTCTGATATTCTCGGATCCTCTGATATTCTCGGATCCTCTGATATTCTCGGATCTTCTGATATTCTCAGATCTTCGGATATTCTCGGATCTTCTGATATTCTCGGATCTTCTGATATTCTCGGATCGTCTGATATTCTCGGATCCTCTGATATTCTCGGATCGTCTGATATTCTCGGATCTTCTGATATTCTCGGATCTTCGGATATTCTCGGATCTTCTGATATTCTCGGATCGTCTGATATTCTCGGATCCTCTGATATTCTCGGATCTTCGGATATTCTCGGATCTTCGGATATTCTCGGATCCTCTGATATTCTCGGATCTTCTGATATTCTCAGATCTTCGGATATTCTCAGATCTTCGGATATTCTCGGATCTTCTGATATTCTCGGATCGTCTGATATTCTCAGATCTTCGGATATTCTCGGATCTTCGGATATTCTCGGATCTTCTGATATTCTCGGATCGTCTGATATTCTCAGATCTTCGGATATTCTCGGATCTTCTGATATTCTCGGATCTTCTGATATTCTCGGATCGTCTGATATTCTCAGATCTTCGGATATTCTCAGATCTTCGGATATTCTCGGATCTTCTGATATTCTCAGATCTTCGGATATTCTCGGATCTTCGGATATTCTCGGATCCTCTGATATTCTCAGATCTTCGGATATTCTTGGATCTTCGGATATTCTCGGATCTTCTGATATTCTCGGATCTTCTGATATTCTCAGATCTTCGGATATTCTTGGATCTGCGGATATTCTCGGATCCTCTGATATTCTCGGATCTTCTGATATTCTCGGATCTTCAGATATTCTCGGATCGTCTGATATTCTCGGATCTTCTGATATTCTTGGATCTTCGGATATTCTCGGATCTTCTGATATTCTCGGATCTTCAGATATTCTCGGATCCTCTGATATTCTCGGATCGTCTGATATTCTCGGATCTTCGGATATTCTCGGATCGTCTGATATTCTCGGATCTTCTGATATTCTCAGATCTTCGGATATTCTCGTATCTTCTGATATTCTCGGATCGTCTGATATTCTCGGATCGTCTGATATTCTCGGATCGTCTGATATTTTCAGATCTTCGGATATTCTCGGATCTTCTGATATTCTCGGATCTTCGGATATTCTCGGATCGTCTGATATTCTCAGATCTTCGGATATTCTCGGATCTTCTGATATTCTCGGATCGTCTGATATTCTTGGATCGTCTGTTATTCTCGGATCTTCTGATATTCTCGGATCGTCTGATATTCTCGGATCTTCTGATATTCTCGGATCGTCTGATATTCTCGGATCGTCTGATATTCTCGGATCCTCTGATATTCTCAGATCTTCTGATATTCTCGGATCGTCTGATATTCTCGGATCTTCGGATATTCTCGGATCCTCTGATATTCTCGGATCTTCTGATATTCTCAGATCTTCGGATATTCTTGGATCTGCGGATATTCTCGGATCCTCTGATATTCTCGGATCTTCTGATATTCTCAGATCTTCTGATATTCTTGGATCTTCTGATATTCTCGGATCTTCTGATCTTCTGATATTCTCAGATCTTCGGATATTCTCGGATCTTCTGATATTCTTGGATCTTCTGATATTCTCGGATCTTCAGATATTCTCAGATCCTCTGATATTCTCGGATCGTCTGATATTTTCGGATCTTCGGATATTCTCGGATCGTCTGATATTCTCGGATCTTCTGATATTCTCAGATCTTCGGATATTCTTGGATCTTCTGATAATCTCGGATCGTCTGATATTCTCGGATCGTCTGATATTCTCAGATCTTCGGATATTCTCGGATCTTCTGATATTCTTGGATCTTCTGATATTCTCGGATCGTCTGATATTCTCAGATCTTCGGATATTCTCGGATCTTCTGATATTCTCGGATCTTCGGATATTCTCGGATCGTCTGATATTCTCGGATCTTCGGATATTCTCGGATCTTCTGATATTCTCGGATCTTCTGATATTCTCGGATCTTCGGATATTCTCAGATCTTCTGATATTCTCGGATCTTCGGATATTCTCGGATCTTCTGATATTCTCGGATCTTCTGATATTCTCGGATCTTCGGATATTCTCAGATCTTCTGATATTCTCGGATCTTCGGATATTCTCAGATCTTCTGATATTCTCGGATCGTCTGATATTCTCAGATCTTCGGATATTCTCGGATCTTCTGATATTCTTGGATCTTCTGATATTCTCGGATCGTCTGATATTCTCAGATCTTCGGATATTCTCGGATCTTCTGATATTCTCGGATCTTCGGATATTCTCGGATCGTCTGATATTCTCGGATCTTCGGATATTCTCGGATCGTCTGATATTCTCGGATCTTCGGATATTCTCGGATCTTCTGATATTCTCGGATCTTCGGATATTCTCAGATCTTCGGATATTCTCGGATCTTCTGATATTCTCGGATCTTCGGATATTCTCGGATCTTCTGATATTCTCGGATCTTCGGATATTCTCGGATCGTCTGATATTCTCGGATCGTCTGATATTCTCGGATCTTCTGGTCAGATTAACCTTCGGAGAAATCTCTTTTATTTAAATTTTAGCATTTTGTTATTTCCTGTTTGCTCAGGTAAACCCTGAAGATGCTCACTGCCTGGCTGTCCCGTTGGCTTCAGGACCTCCCGGCGCTCTGCTGACCAGCGACCAGTGAGATTCGGGGACTCAGAATAATGTCACAAATCCTTAAATCTGATATCCGGGCACAAAAACTCTCATTTAAATCAATTCCTCAATGACCACAAATTCCTTTCCAAACCCAGATATTACTGTGATAAACTAACAGTGACATCATCACTGAGCTGTGCATACCCTGGGCAGAGAGCAGAGCTATGGGAGGGGCCCAGCAGACTCCACCCACTAGAGAAAACTACGGGAGGGGGCGGAGACAAGACCAGTCCCCCTGCACAAGGAGAAAGAGAGCAGAGCTGTGGGAGGAGCCCAGTAGGCTCCACCCACTAAAGAAAGCTACAGGAGGGGCGGAGACAAGACCGGTCCCCCTGCACAAGGAGAGAGAGAGCAGAGCTGTGGGAGGGGCCAAGAGGGTCCACCCACTACAGAAAACTACAGGAGGGGCAGAGACAAGACCGGTCCCCTGCACAAAAAGATAGCAGAGCTTTGGGAGGGGCCAAGAGGCTCCACCCACTACAGAAAACTACAGGAGGGGGTGGGCACAAGAAAAGAGCAGAGTTGTGGGAGAAACCTGACAGGCTCCACCCACAACAGGAGGGGGTGGAGACAAGACTGGGCCCCCTGCACAAGAAGATAGCAGAGCTGTGGGAGGAGCCCAGCAGGTTCCACCCACTACAGAAAACGAAAGGAGGGGCGGAGACCAGACCGGTCCCCCTGAACTAAGAAAGAGAGCGGAACTATGGGAGGAGCCCAGCAGGCTCCACCCACTACAGGAGGGGGCGGAGACCAGACCAGTCCCCCTGCACATGGAGAGGGGGCAGCAGTGGGCGGTCTTTATTCCAGGAAGTCTCACATTGGAGGAAACAGAAATCAGTCGGAGATTCCGGAAGAAGTCACATGATGAAGGTCCTTAGACAATATCTGATTATCCAGAAGTTCAGCAACAGTGCAGATTGCATTACTCATACCCCGCCCTGTATTCTCCTACTCCCCTCCCCCCAGCTCAGCTCTGTGGGAGGAGCCTTACAATCATTCCATACAATGCAGGCCTATTAACCCTATAATGTACAGTATGTAGAGGAAGTGAGAGTGTGACTGTGGCCGGTCGCAACTTAACCACTTCAGCTCCGGAAGATTTTACCCCCTTAATGACCAGGCCATTTTTTGCGATTAGGCACTGCGTTACTTTAGCTGACAGTTGCGCGGTCGTGCCATTCTGTACCCACAAACAGAGCTTTCTTTTGGTGGTATTTGATCCCCTCTGCGGTTTTTATTTTTTGCGCTATAAACAAAAAAAGAGCGACGATTCTGAAAACAAATAACAATATTTTTCACTTTCTGCTCTATAACATTCCCAATAAAAAAATTACAAATCTAATTTTTTCATAATTTTAGGCCAATTTGTATTCAGCTACATATTTTTGGTAAAAGAAAATCCCAATAAGCGTATTTTGATTGGTTTGCGCAAAAGTTATCACATCTACAAACTAGGGGAAAGATTTTTCATTTTTATTTATTTATTTTTTTACCAGTAATGGCGGCGATCTGCGATTTCTGGATGAACACAGAGATCTGCGTCTCTACATCGGCAGAGCGCCGTTCTGTCTCCATGGGGAGCGATCGCGGCCGCCGGATCGGCTGATTAACTTTCCCTGTAGCGAATGGACGCATGCGCGTGCCCCCCGCCAGCTTTCCAGCAAAGCAATGTACAGGTACGTCTTTTCCTGGGACAGAGCCGACCTGCCACAGTAAAACTACGGCGACTGGTCAGTAAGAGGTTAAGCTGGCCATACATTATACAATTTCCTTTAGATTTACCTTCCTCTATGTAGTGTGAGGGTCGGTGTTCTGCCGAAAACTCCAACTTGCTGAGATCTCCAACAACGTTATTTCCGGTGGGTGTAGACCACGAATTATTGGAGATTTCCACCACTTGGTGTCTTCACACAACACCGGCAGCCTAAACACTCCGGTAGATGCTATAATTAGTGCAGATTGTTAGTCCACCCCCAAGTAACCAAAAACATGGTGGCAACAACTAGCGGGCGAGCTTGGTGTGGGGAACATGACTGGCCTGCACAGAGTCCTGACCTCAACTCGATAGAACACCTTTGGGATGAATTAGAGCAGAGACTGTGAGCCAGGCCTTCTCATCCAACATCAGTGCCTGACCTCACAAATGCGCTTCTGGAAGAATGGTGAAACATTCCCATAGACACTCCTAAACCTTGTGGACAGCCTTCCCAGAAGAGTTGAAGCTGTTATAGCTGCAAAGGGTGGAGCCAACTCAATATTGAACCCTACGGACTAAGACTGGGATGTCATTAAAGGTTATATAAAGGCCGGTGTCCCAATACTTTTGGTAACATAATGTATATAGAGAGGCGTCCCAATACTTTTGGTAATATAGTGTATATAGAGAGGCGTCCCAATACTTTTGGTAATATAGTGTATATAGAGAGGGGTCCCAATACTTTTGGTAATATAGTGTATATAGAGAGGCGTCCCAATACTTTTGGTAATATAGTGTATATAGAGAGGCGTCCCAATACTTTTGGTAATATAGTGTATATAGAGAGGCGTCCCAATACTTTTGGTAATATAGTGTATATAGAGAGGGGTCCCAATACTTTTGGTAATATAGTGTATATAGAGAGGCGTCCCAATACTTTTGGTAATATAGTGTATATAGAGAGGGGTCCCAATACTTTTGGTAATATAGTGTATATAGAGAGGGGTCCCAATACTTTTGGTAATATAGTGTATATAGAGAGGCGTCCCAATACTTTTGGTAATATAGTGTATATAGAGAGGCGTCCCAATACTTTTGGTAATATAGTGTATATAGAGAGGGGTCCCAATACTTTTGGTAATATAGAGTATATAGAGAGGGGTCCCAATACTTTTGGTAATATAGTATTGATTTATGCAAAGCGGGCAGAAAAAAAATTGTAAATGTTGTTAACCCTTACGTTTCTGATTTGTACAATTATTGCACAATGTAACCATTAGGCAATCAAAGCTGTAAGATAACAAATGTTTGTTGCGTTATATAAACCACAATAGTTTAGAGAACTTCCTGGTCTCTCCAGCTGGCAGAACACCGGCTCTGTTGTGTTTTTACCTTTCGTTTCCTCGTATCTTTATCACCGGCGCTCTCCCTGTGTCCGGCCTTTCATCTGTCTGCAGCCTCCTAGCATTGGCTCCATATCTGTCCTGGAGAAATTCTGTTTGTAGGGAGATTGGAGCTGCAGTATTCCCTCCAACCTGAAGGTGGCACTGCGCCATTTCTTTAGGTTGGCAGGAGCCCATTGAAGAATCATTTTCCCCTGCTATGGGCTCCAGGCAGCCATCTTGGGGAAGACAGGAGTCCTTTTGGATAGCAAAATCCCACAAAATGAGGGCAGTCATCTGGACTCAGATAACTTCCATATAAATAGGAGGGAGATTCTGTGTGCTCACGGTGTGGGGGTAAGATGGGAACAGAGCCCCCGATGGTTAGGGATTGAGTAGGAGTAACATTAGGGAGAGGCAGCTGTAATGGAGAAAGAGTAGGTTCTCCTTACAGTCACACAGGAGAGGTCACACAGGAGAGGTCACACAGGAGAGGTCACATAGGAGTAGTCACACAGGAGAGGTCACACAAGAGAAGTAACGCAGGAGTAGTCACACAGGAGTAGTCACACAGGAGAGGTCACATAGGAGAGGTCACACAGGAGAGGTCACACAGGAGAAGTCACACAGGAGAGGTCACACAGGAGTAGTCACACAGGAGAGGTCACACAAGAGAAGTAACGCAGGAGTAGTCACACAGGAGTAGTCACACAGGAGAGGTCACATAGGAGAGGTCACACAGGAGAGGTCACACAGGAGAGGTCACACAGGAGAGGTCACACAGGAGTAGTCACACAGGAGAAGTCACACAGGAGAGGCCACACAGGAGAGGTCACACAGGAGTAGTCACACAGGAGAAGTCACACAGGAGAAGTCACACAGGAGAGGTCACACAGGAGAGGTGACACAGGAGTAGTCACACAGGAGAAGTCACACAGGAGGAGTCACACAGGAGAGGTCACACAGGAGTAGTCACACAGGAGTAGTCACACAGGAGAGGTCACACAGGAGTAGTCACACAGGAGTAGTCACACAGGAGAGGTCACACAGGAGAAGTCACACAGGAGAGGTCACACAGGAGAGGTCACACAGGAGAAGTCACACAGGAGAAGTCACACAGGAGAGGTCACACAGGAGAGGTCACACAGGAGTAGTCACACAGGAGTAGTCACACAGGAGAGGTCACACAGGAGTAGTCACACAGGAGAGGTCACACAGGAGAGGTCACACAGGAGTAGTCACACAGGAGAGGTCACACAGGAGAGGTCACACAGGAGAGGTCACACAGGAGAGGCCACACAGGAGGAGTCACACAGGAGGGGTCACACAGGAGAGGTCACACAGGAGAAGTCACACAGGAGTAGTCACATAGGAGAGGTCACACAGGAGAGGTCACACAGGAGAGGTCATACAGGAGTAGTCACACAGGAGAGGTCACACAGGAGTAGTCACACAGGAGAAGTCACACAGGAGAAGTCACATAGGAGAGGTCACACAGGAGTAGTCACACAGGAGAGGTCACACAGGAGAGGTCACACAGGAGAGGTCACACAGGAGTAGTCACACAGGAGAGGTCACACAGGAGAAGTCACACAGGAGAGGTCACACAGGAGTAGTCACACAGGAGTGGTCACACAGGAGTAGTCACACAGGAGTGGTCACACAGGAGAGGTCACACAGGAGAGGTCACACAGGAGTAGTCACACAGGAGTAGTCACACAGGAGAAGTCACACAGGAGAGGTCACACAGGAGAGGTCACACAGGAGTAGTCACACAGGAGAGGTCACACAGGAGTAGTCACACAGGAGAGGTTACACAGGAGAGGTCACACAGGAGGAGTCACACAGGAGAGGTCACACAGGAGTAGTCACACAGGAGAGGCCACACAGGAGAGGTCACACAGGAGAGGTCACACAGGAGTAGTCACACAGGAGAGGTCACACAGGAGAGGTCACACAGGAGTAGTCACACAGGAGTAGTCACACAGGAGAGGTCACACAGGAGAGGTCACACAGGAGTAGTCACACAGGAGTAGTCACACAGGAGAGGTCACACAGGAGAGGTCACACAGGAGTAATCACACAGGAGTAGTCACACAGGAGAGGTCACACAGGAGAAGTCACACAGGAGAGGTCACACAGGAGAGGTCACACAGGAGTAGTCACACAGGAGTAGTCACACAGGAGAGGTCACACAGGAGAAGCCACATAGGAGTAGTCAAACAGGAGTAGTCACACAGGAGTAGTCACACAGGAGAAGTCACACAGGAGAGGTCACACAGGAGAGGTCACACAGGAGTAGTCACACAGGAGAAGTCACACAGGAGTAGTCACACAGGAGAGGTCACACAGGAGAGGTCACACAGGAGTAGTCACACAGGAGAGGTCACACAGGAGAGGTCACACAGGAGAAGTCACACAGGAGAGGTCACACAGGAGAGGTCACACAGGAGAAGTCACACAGGAGAAGTCACACAGGAGAGGTCACACAGGAGAGGTCACACAGGAGAGGTCACACAGGAGAAGTCACACAGAAGAAGTCACACAGGAGAGGTCACACAGGAGAGGTCACACAGGAGTAGTCACACAGGAGTAGTCACACAGGAGAGGTCACACAGGAGTAGTCACACAGGAGTAGTCACACAGGAGAGGTCACACAGGAGTAGTCACACAGGAGAGGTCACACAGGAGAGGTCACACAGGAGGCGTCACACAGGAGTAGTCACACAGGAGAGGCCACACAGGAGGAGTCACACAGGAGTAGTCACACAGGAGAGGTCACACAGGAGAGGTCACACAGGAGAAGTCACACAGGAGTAGTCACACAGGAGAGGTCACACAGGAGTAGTCACACAGGAGAGGTCACACAGGAGAGGTCACACAGGAGAGGTCACACAGGAGAGGTCACACAGGAGTAGTCACACAGGAGAGGTCACATAGGAGTAGTCGCACAGCAGTAGTTACAGAGGAGAGGTCACACAGGAGTAGTCACACAGGAGAAGTCACACAGGAGAGGTCACACAGGAGTAGTCACACAGGAGTAGTCACACAGGAGAGGTCACACAGGAGAGGTCACACAGGAGTAGTCACACAGGAGAGGTCACACAGGAGAAGTCACACAGGAGAAGTCACACAGGAGAAGTCACACAGGAGAGGTCACACAGGAGTAGTCACACAGGAGAGGTCACACAGGAGAAGTCACACAGGAGGAGTCACACAGGAGGGGTCACACAGGAGTAGTCACACAGGAGAGGTCACACAGGAGAAGTCACACAGGAGAGGTCACACAAGAGAAGTAACGCAGGAGTAGTCACACAGGAGAGGTCACACAGGAGAGGTCACACAGGAGTAGTCACACAGGAGAGGTCACACAGGAGAGGTCACACAGGAGAGGTCACACAGGAGTAGTCACACAGGAGTAGTCACACAGGAGAGGTCACACAGGAGTAGTCACACAGGAGTAGTCACACAGGAGAGGTCACACAGGAAAGGTCACACAGGAGTAGTCACACAGGAGAGGTCACACCGGAGAGGTCACACAGGAGAAGTCACACAGGAGAGGTCACACAGGAGTAGTCACACAGGAGAGGTCACACAGGAGAGGTCACACAGGAGTAGTCACACAGGAGAGGTCACACAGGAGAAGTCACACAGGAGAAGTCACACAGGAGAGGTCACACAAGAGAAGTAACGCAGGAGTAGTCACACAGGAGAGGTCACACAGGAGAGGCCACACAGGAGAGGTCACACAGGAGTAGTCACACAGGAGAAGTTACACAGGAGAGGTCACACAGGAGAGGTCACACAGGAGAGGTCACACAGGAGAGGTCACACAGGAGTAGTCACACAGGAGAGGTCACACAGGAGAAGTCACACAGGAGGAGTCACACAGGAGTAGTCACACAGGAGTAGTCACACAGGAGAGGTCACACAGGAGAAGTCACACAGGAGAGGTCACACAAGAGAAGTAACGCAGGAGTAGTCAAACAGGAGAGGTCACACAGGAGAGGTCACACAGGAGTAGTCACACAGGAGAGGTCACACAGGAGAGGTCACACAGGAGAGGTCACACAGGAGAGGTCACACAGGAGTAGTCACACAGGAGAGGTCACACAGGAGAGGTCACACAGGAGTAGTCACACAGGAGAGGTCACACAGGAGAGGTCACACAGGAGTAGTCACACAGGAGAGGTCACACAGGAGAGGTCACACAGGAGTAGTCACACAGGAGAAGTCACGCAGGAGAAGTCACATAGGAGAGGTCACACAGGAGAGGTCACACAGGAGAGGTCACACAGGAGTAGTCACACAGGAGAGGTCACACAGGAGTAGTCACACAGGAGAAGTCACACAGGAGAAGTCACACAGGAGAGGTCACACAGGAGAGGTCACACAGGAGGAGTCACACAGGAGTAGTCACACAGGAGAGGTCACACAGGAGTAGTCACACAGGAGAGGCCACACAGGAGAGGTCACACAGGAGAGGTCACACAGGAGTAGTCACACAGGAGAGGTCACACAGGAGAGGTCACACAGGAGAGGTCACACAGGAGTAATCACACAGGAGTCACACAGGAGAGGTCACACAGGAGAGGTCACACAGGAGTAGTCACACAGGAGAGGTCACACAGGAGAGGTCACACAGGAGAAGTCACACAGGAGAGGTCACACAGGAGTCACACAGGAGAGGTCACACAGGAGTAGTCACACAGGAGAGGTCACACAGGAGAGGTCACACAGGAGAGGTCACACAGGAGTAGTCACACAGGAGTAGTCACACAGGAGAAGTCACACAGGAGAGGTCACACAGGAGAAGCCACATAGGAGTAGTCACACAGGAGTAGTCACACAGGAGTAGTCACACAGGAGAAGTCACACAGGAGAGGTCACACAGGAGAGGTCACACAGGAGAAGTCACACAGGAGAAGTCACACAGGAGTAGTCACACAGGAGAGGTCACACAGGAGAGGTCACACAGGAGTAGTCACACAGGAGAGGTCACACAGGAGAGGTCACACAGGAGAAGTCACACAGGAGAAGTCACACAGGAGAGGTCACACAGGAGAAGTCACACAGGAGAAGTCACACAGGAGTAGTCACACAGGAGAAGTCACACAGGAGAAGTCACACAGGAGAGGTCACACAGGAGAGGTCACACAGGAGTAGTCACACAGAAGAAGTCACACAGGAGAGGTCACACAGGAGAGGTCACACTGGAGAAGTCACACAGGAGTAGTCACACAGGAGTAGTCACACAGGAGAAGTCACACAGGAGAGGTCACACAGGAGAGGTCACACAGGAGTAGTCACACAGGAGTAGTCACACAGGAGAGGTCACACAGGAGTAGTCACACAGGAGTAGTCACACAGGAGTAGTCACACAGGAGAGGTCACACAGGAGTAGTCACACAGGAGAGGTCACACAGGAGAGGTCACACAGGAGGAGTCACACAGGAGTAGTCACACAGGAGAGGCCACACAGGAGGAGTCACACAGGAGTAGTCACACAGGAGAGGTCACACAGGAGAGGTCACACAGGAGAGGTCACACAGGAGAAGTCACACAGGAGAGGTCACACAGGAGTAGTCACACAGGAGAGGTCACACAGGAGAGGTCACACAGGAGTAGTCACACAGGAGAGGTCACACAGGAGAGGTCACACAGGAGAAGTCACACAGGAGAGGTCACACAGGAGAGGTCACTCAGGAGAGGTCACACAGGAGAAGTCACACAGAAGTAGTCACACAGGAGTAGTCACACAGGAGAGGCCACACAGGAGAGGTCACACAGGAGAGGTCACACAGGAGTAGTCACACAGGAGTAGTCACACAGGAGAGGTCACACAGGAGAGGTCACACAGGAGTAGTCACACAGGAGTAGTCACACAGGAGAGGTCACACAGGAGAGGTCACACAGGAGAGGTCACACAGGAGTAGTCACATAGGAGAGGTCACACAGGAGAGGTCACACAGGAGAGGTCACACAGGAGTAATCACACAGGAGTAGTCACACAGGAGAGGCCACACAGGAGGAGTCACACAGGAGTAGTCACACAGGAGTAGTCACACAGGAGAGGTCACACAGGAGAGGTCACACAGGAGGAGTCACACAGGAGTAGTCACACAGGAGAGGTCACACAGGAGAGGTCACACAGGAGGAGTCACACAGGAGTAGTCACACAGGAGAGGTCACACAGGAGAGGTCACACAGGAGGAGTCACACAGGAGTAGTCACACAGGAGTAGTCACACAGGAGAGGTCACACAGGAGAGGCCACACAGGAGGAGTCACACAGGAGAGGTCACACAGGAGAGGTCACACAGGAGAGGTCACACAGGAGAGGTCACACAGGAGAAGTCACACAGGAGAGGTCACACAGGAGAGGTCACTCAGGAGAGGTCACACAGGAGTAGTCACACAGGAGAAGTAACGCAGGAGTAGTCACACAGGAGTAGTCGCACAGCAGTAGTTACAGAGGAGAAGTCACACAGGAGTAGTCGCATAGAAGTAGTGAGGCTCTGAGGAAGAGGCACGGCCTCGAAAAGCATTAGCCCTTCGTCTTTATGAGACATTGGATTTATAATAAGGACGTTGGATTTTATCGCATGTTTGTGAGGAGTTTATTTTTAACTTTTTCAATAAACGCTCACTGAGGATGATGCGCTAGGCTGGTGCGCCCTTTTCTTTGTTCTTATTTGCAGTGTTTTGTCGCCCAAAACCGGCTGCCTGGCTGCAACTCATAATGTGCAGAGCACCTTTCCAGGCAGGGATAGGCAGGGATAGGCAGTCACATGACTTTGTTTAGAAACATGAAGGCCATTTTGGAGATTTTGCCATTTAAACCAAAATGCTAAAGAGAAGCTGGCATTGTCAGGAGAGATCCAGCAAGTTCCCAGGTATGTCCACATAGACATAGACGTGGTTTATTGAGTTTGGTGTGGAGGAATTCAAGTGGCCTTCACAGAGCCTTTAACCCCAACCCTACTGAACACCTTTGAGATGGATTGGAATGCCAACTGAGAGCTAGGTCTTCTTCCACACCGGTACCTAACCTTACAAATGGTCCTTTGACTGAATCTGCACAAATTTCCACAGACAACATCGAAAAGCTGTGGAAAACCTTCCAGGAGGAGTGGCGGCTGTAACAGCCAAAAAGAAGGGCGCCAAAACCATATTGATGGTTTTAGATTGGGATGTTCATAAAGTTCATAAAGGTGTAATGATCCACTGGATACAAATATACGCACAGTGTATGTATTTCATTGTATTTGGCTGCCCTTTAATTTAACATCAATCTTTATTCTTCCCA
Organism: Pelophylax lessonae; assembly: GCF_965119305.1. Taxonomy (NCBI): domain Eukaryota; kingdom Metazoa; phylum Chordata; class Amphibia; order Anura; family Ranidae; genus Pelophylax; species Pelophylax lessonae. The sequence goes on from NC_138776.1 coordinate 423,328, forward strand.
GATGAGCCAGAGGTGTGGGAAATGGGAGCTGCTAATTTCAGTGTCTATGGGAACAATGGGGCTGATGGTAAAATCCAAGCCTTATCGTAATCAGCACTTTCTGATGCCGAAGTCCCTTGTTGGGAAACCACCACCTCAAATCAACGTATAAACTTACAGCTCCGCTTTGGCCTCTGTTCACAAATGGCGCACATCAAACATTCCACTGGTTGGACAGGGTTCCTTAGGGAGGATTGTTCCCGAGTAGACTGCAGGAACTCTATCTCAGAACATTTCCTACTGCGGTCAAAAGTCATCCATGTGCATCCTCTAAGAATCAATAGCCAGAAGTCTACAGATGAGAGAAATGGATGGCGCTCATGAGAAAATTCCTCCGTTTCCTGACTTCTGATTTTGATTACATATAAAACAAAAGAATCGCATTTAGCATGTCCAGATTCCCAAAATAGTCCCCAAAAATCAAAAGTGTCTGGAAGATTTTTTTGATTAAAATAACGCTTTTCCCGAAAAACGGTGCTGTTGTTTCTTTCACACCTTCATTTTGGTTGAACGGGAAAAGGGTCTGGAGAACCGGACTTTATCAATGAAAACCAGCACTGACTGGTTAGGAAAGGCAAACCTAATATTTTATCACCTGATATGGTTTGTAACAAAGTAAGGCTAGAAATGGTAATAACACAATTTATCATACAGGGTGACTAGTATAGGATTGGGCATAAGGTGACATTGGAGTCCAGATCTGCAAAAACAGCAGCAAGGTCACCTCAGTGCAGCAGTGAGGAGTAATAAAGTTTGATTTACCAAACACAGGAACTATACAGCCTATAGTGCATGGATGGCGACTATGCTAGGCCTAAACCAACTGGATGTACACTGTCCAAAGAAATAAAGGAAATGGGAGAAGGGAACAAAGGGGACTTGCAGGATGGTTTTACGGGAGGGGGCAGTCCTTTATGTTTTTTTTTTTGCCGGCTATCATTGGAGCCCTTCAAGAAGTGTTGGTGCGCTTAGTGACAGTTTTAGTAAACCAGAATGCAGTAGAGGTGTGGTAAATATACAGTATTGGTGCGGTATTGGTGCAGTATTGGTGGGGTATAGGTGTGGTATCAGTGTGGTATCAGTGCGGTATTGGTGCGGTATTGGTGCGGTATCAGTGCAGTATAGGTGTGGTATAGGTGCGGTATCGGTGCGGTATTGGTGCGGTATTGGTACGGTATTGGTGCAGTATAGGTGTGGTATAGGTGCGGTATCGGTGTGGTATAGGTGCGGGATCGGTGTGGTATAGTTGCGGTATCGGATCGGTATAGGTGCGGTATCGGTGTGGTATAGGTGTGGTATCGGTGTGGTATAGGTGCGGTATCGGTGTGGTATAGGTGCGGTACTGTGCAATGTTGGTGCAGTATACTGAATATCCTGCTTCTAGTTATCCAGCCCCTGCTAACATTGTGAAAATAGGCAGTGCTCTCTCACCGGTCCCGGTGGGGAGAAGGTGAATTCTTGCTGTAGAAAGGGGGGGGCCCTCAGTCTCTCCCCTAATGCCTCCTGAGATTCAGTGATGGGAAGTAGAGGGTGAGAGGATGCTCTATTCTCCCTGCAGCGATGGTGCAGATGCAGTCCCTGTGGTTTGTGCTGCACTGCCTCCGGTGTCTCCGCTGCTCTGTCCTCCCAGCTGTCTGGTCAATGTGCAGCAGATGTGCTCTCATCAGTTTCCCTGGCGCCAAGAGGAAGCATTCTATACAGCAGCCTGATAAAAGCTTTTCCAGCACTCCCCCTCTGGCTCAGGGTCCTCTAGGGAACTAATAACAAAAAAAACACTGCTAAAGTAAAAAAAAAAAGCTACTAGCACTAAGAGCAAAGATACAAACTCCAAAAGATAAACGCACAAAGAGTGCAGCGCTACAATAACAAATGAACATTCATATGAAGAAATGGTGCTTGAAAAGTCCAAAGAGGATCCACAGAAGTAGTCACAGCAGGGAAAGAGCCACCGGCGGGGTCAGATGTAAATGATTGCAGAATAACGGGTGACTGAAAACTTCACACCCAAGGTGAAGATTTAAATCTGCTCCCCAGATTGCAAGACCTCTAGATTATAGGTGGTGTAATAGAGCGTGACAAGAAGGACCTCTCATGGATCGTAATGGATGGGAACCACTCAGATGATAAAGTTGAATCCCAAAAAATAAAAAACAAAGCGCTCCCATAGTGTGATAAAGGAGAACACTTTAATGGTTTACAAAATATTCCACTTACCGGCTCCAAGATACAAATCCGCATGTAAACATGTTGGTACAACTACATGTAGCACTTCCCCCGCAAGGACTGCTTGATATTCCTCCTGGTTACCAGCACTGCGCCATAAGCAAAGACAAGTCCTTGATTCTCCTTGGCTCACACTTCAATAATAAGTCCAGGGGTATTTGTTTTGTGGCTTTTTGTAAAATGGGGGATGGGAGAAGGGAATAGTGGGATACTCCAACTTTAATTATTCCCAGTGATTGAGGACTCCGATCTTCTCTGCTTCTCTATAGAGCCAGGCTGTTGATTCATCCTACCACTTCATATGAATGTGGATTAAGCCTCTTGTCCTTAAGATTACTTGGTGAACAGCTAGTTATCTTCAGGACGCTCTCCCTAGTATCTTCTCTCTCTTCTTCAGCTGCTACCCATCCACTGACTGTCCTGCTAGCAGGGGTGCTCCCCCCCAGGTCAGGCCCCTTGACACGAGTCCCTGTATGCACGATACTGTTCTCCCAGGGACTCCAGTGTCTCCCCTGTCAATCAGCTCTCCTGGACCTCTGGGTTCAGCTCCTCTCCACCACTCCTCTGGCCCTCAGGACAACTTCCTGCGACCACATGGCACCTCTACAGTGGAGGAGGCAGCCGCCCCCCTCCCTCCAGGACTCTGCTCTCCAGCCAAAGACCCCGCAGCACATGTGCTCCTGGCTTTTATACAGTATTCCAGAATGCACCGAGGCGACCTGCCCTCTGCCAATCACCAGGACTGTATCAAAAGCCTATGCACCCATTCATCAGGTTTCAGAGCTCAAACTATACTCTCTCACTATCCCTTACCTGGGAGGGTGCTACACTCACCCCCCCCCCCCGCGCCAAACCGAGCCATGTCCTCACTATCACCTACCTAGGAGGGTGGTACACTCACCCCCCCCCCCCCAAACCAAGCCATGTCCTCACTATCACCTACCTAGGAGGGTGCTACACTCATATTGTACCAAACCTCAATACTATCATCAATACAGAGCATCCGGAAAGTTCTCACAGCGCTTCACTTCTTCCACATTTTATGTTACAGCCTTATTCCAAAACGGATTCAATTCATTATTTTCCCTTAAAATTCTACAAACCCCTCCCCCATAATGACAACGTGAGAGAAGTTTGTGTGAAATCTTTGCAAAGTTTTAAAAAATAAAAAAGGAATAAATCCCATGTACATAAGTATTCACCCCCTTTGCCATGTACATAAGTATTCACACCCTTTGCTCAATACTTTGGTGAAGCTCCTTTGGCACCAATTCCAGCCTCCAGTATTTCTGAGTATGATCCTACAAGCTTGGCACTCCTATTTTTGGGCAGTTTCTCCCATTCTTCTTTGCAGGACCTCTCAGGCTCCATCAGGTTGGATGGGGGAGGGTCGGTGCACAGCCATTTTCAGATCTCTCCAGAGATGTTCAATCGGGTTCAAGTCTGGGCTCTGGCTGGGCCACTCAAGGACATTCACAGAGTTGTCCCGTAGCCACTCCTTTGTTATCTTGGCTGTGTGCTTAGGGTCGTTGTCCTGTTGGAAGATGAACCTTCGCCCCAGTCTGAGGTGCAGAGCGCTCTGGAGAAGGTTTTCATCAAGGATGTCTCTGTACATTGCTGCATTCCTCTTTCCCTCCATCCTGACTAGTCTCCCAGTTCCTGGCACTGAAAAACATTCCCACACCATGATGCTGCCACCACCATGCTTCACAGTAGGGATGGTATTGGCCAGGTGATGAGCGGTGCCTGGTTTCCTCCAGACATGACGCTCGCCATTCAGGCCAAAGAGTTCAGAGCAGAGAATTTTGTTTCTCATGGTCTGAGAGTCCTTCAGGTGCCTTTTGGGAAACTCCAGGCGGGCTGTCATGTGACTTTTACTGAGGAGTGGCATCCGTCTGACCACACCCATACAGGCATGATTGGTGGAGTGCTGCCGAGATGGTGGTTCCTCCAGAAGGTTCTGTGGATGTGCCGTGTTATGTGCCGCGTTATGTGCTGTGTTATGTGCCGTGTTATGTGCCATGTTATGTGCCGTGTTATGTGCCGTGTTATGTGCCGTGTTATGTGCCGTGTTATGTGCCATGTTATGTGCTGTGTTATGTGCCGTGTTATGTGCCGTGTTATGTGCCATGTTATGTGCCGTGTTATGTGCCATGTTATGTGCCGTGTTATGTGCCGTGTTATGTGCCGTGTTATGTGCCGTGTTATGTGCCATGTTATGTGCCGTGTTATGTGCTGTGTTATGTGCTGTGTTATGTGCCGTGTTATGTGCCGTGTTATGTGCCGTGTTATGTGCCGTGTTATGTGCCGTGTTATGTGCCATGTTGTGTGCCGTGTTATGTGCCATGTTATGTGCCATGTTATGTGCCGTGTTATGTGCCGTGTTATGTGCCGTGTTATGTGCCATGTTGTGTGCCGTGTTATGTGCCATGTTATGTGCCATGTTATGTGCCGTGTTATGTGCCGTGTTATGTGCTGTGTTATGTGCCATGTTATGTGCCATGTTATGTGCCGTGTTATGTGCCGTGTTATGTGCCGTGTTATGTGCCATGTTATGTGCCGTGTTATGTGCCGTGTTATGTGCCATGTTATGTGCTGTGTTATGTGCCATGTTATGTGCCATGTTATGTGCTGTGTTATGTGCCATGTTATGTGCCGTGTTATGTGCCGTGTTATGTGCCGTGTTATGTGCCATGTTGTGTGCCGTGTTATGTGCCATGTTATGTGCCGTGTTATGTGCCATGTTATGTGCCATGTTATGTGCTGTGTTATGTGCTGTGTTATGTGCTGTGTTATGTGCCGTGTTATGTGCCGTGTTATGTGCCGTGTTATGTGCCATGTTATGTGCTGTGTTATGTGCCGTGTTATGTGCCATGTTATGTGCTGTGTTATGTGCCATGTTATGTGCCGTGTTGTGTGCCGTGTTATGTGCCATGTTGTGTGCCGTGTTATGTGCCATGTTATGTGCCATGTTATGTGCCTTCTTCTACTTTGCCATTACATTTGTTTGTACCACAACCTTGAATAAATAAAGGGATTACAAAGAAAAGTTGTAGAAACATCTCAAGGATGATCGGTGGAAACAAGGGGGAACCTGAGCTCAATTCTGAGTGTCATGGCAAAGGGTGTGAATACTTATGTACATGGCAAAGGGTGTGAATACTTATGTACATGGGATTTGTTTCCTTTTTTATTTTTAATACATTTTCAAAGATTTCAATCAAATTTCTCTCACGTTGTCATTATGGGGGATTGTTTGTAGGATTTTGAGGAAAATAATGAATTTAATCCATTTTGGGATAAGGCTGTAACATAACAAAGTGTGGAAGAAGTGAAGCGCTGTGAATATTTCCGGATGTACATTGGACTGATTTACTGTATGTGGTTACTGGATCAAAGATAGAACTGCTGCCAAAATATTCTGCTAGTTGCTTTGATGAAGCCGGCTTGTCCTGACGGAAGGGCTGGGACTTGGCAGGGGTCTGACGTGGTAGAAGATTTGCTTTTATAAACCTCTGGTAAATACTTGAGCTTGCCAATTGTCTGAGAGTCCAATGAAAAAAAAAAAGGGCTTTGATTTGAGTTCATAGAAGGTAGTGAGAGGGCAAAAAATACTGCAGAGCCCACTGGCTCGGGTTAGGCTGCTCACAACAGGCAAGGTTACCCTACTGTGGGCACTCCAGCAGGCTACCAGGAAAAGAAGTGCATATATGGAACGAGCACCAGACCAAATGATAAGTCCAAATTCATTTTTTGATATTGTGTTAAAAGACAGCCAGCGCGTTTCGGGATTCAAAGGAGTGATGGGAGTCACTTTGGCTGGGGGAGCTTACCCAGCTTACCTTACAGAGGTTGAGAAATCCCTCTTTCAGCTCCCTAGGCCCATCTTATGTGTAAGTCACCCTGTGTCTATTAGGGGCACATGGTGACCAAGAAAACGATGGACAACTACTGGGTGGACACTGAGAATGTGGTTTTGATTGCTTCAAATGCTTCTAATTCCACTGTATCAGAGTGATAGAACATTGTATGAGCTTTGCCTCATAGACTATTGTAGACCGTTGCCATGAAGTCTGTGATTTTTGAATGGTCGGAGCGTTACTTGGATGTGGATTCCAGGTTCTTCAATGGAGGAGACAGACAGTTTGTTACTGGTGGTCTCCTACTGTTGTCTGTGTATTAAGGTGTGATGTGTTTACACTTATAATAAGGCGTATTGTTCTTCATGAGCTCGATGATCACTGTCATCTATTAGTTGCTAGTGGGAAAGTAGAATACCGTTTGTGTTGGTTGTTCCTTAGATATGTTAATTATATTTCTGTAGACAAATTCATCTGCATATGATAATGTAATCAGGCACCTGACCTGGTGGGGTATATATTCAGTGTGAGTTTGTTCAATAAATGCTCCAGATCTTATACAAGCTATTCTTGGCTAGTTTTGTATGGGGGCGGCTGGAATATCTGGTATCTATGTTTAAGAATAAAGGAAGCCGTATTCTGATGAAAGCACACAAGCACATTGTGGGGTCACAGTTCCGTCACATTGGTGGCAGCGGTGGGATGCTGCCTGCAGTCTGGGACATCCAAACCTCCACTGGGATCCAAGGTCCGGGGAGCAGAAGAGGAGAGGCACAGCTAACAGCCGCCATGGAAGAGGAATTCGGAAGGAGGTTGGGAGAGATGCAGGTACAGCACAGGGGACCGGTGTCAGAGAAGGTCCTGCTAGGATGGAATGATTCAATCCGTTGGGAACTCTGGGAGGAAACGCTAGCCTGTGAGCAGCGACACCAGGGAAGAATCCTCCCCTCCTTCCAGGAAAGGTACTGGTCCCAGTATGGATTGTGGGTGCTGGTTTTGGGAGATAAACCGCACAAGGAGCAAACAGCTGAGTTAAGCAGGCTGGTCTGGGCAGAGATGCGGTTGGAAAAGAGCTATAGAGACCTTCAGTGGCATGGATCCCAAACATGCCCTTGGATAGCGGATGACAGCCCAATGGAAGGCTTTGGCTATGGAGGCCTGGGACGGATGTACAGGAAGCTGTCAGGGGACCCTAACTTTGGGAGTGATCTGGAGTGGCGGTTGGAGGAAATCATGGATTATAGAGAGATCCTGAACATTTCGATAATGTGCTCTGGGCACTGGAAGATTTGGAGGTTCTAGCCATTCAGAAATGAGAGCTGGAGATCGCCTACAGACGGCTGCTAGACTCGGCTCAGCGCCAGGGCTGGGCTCCCCTTGCCTGGGAATATCCAGAAGTACCAGCTGACAGTCCGGAAATCCTGGCTGAAGAGCTGACAATGTGGCACAGTAATAGTGTGCTTTGCTCACCTGTACCCACAGCTATGGAAGCAGAGCTCTTATGGCGGATGCAGCAAGTGTTGACTCACCTGGATGAACCTGTTTCTGCACAGGATGAGATTGGATGGAGGAATGCGTCTGTCCAGCAGCTGGATAAAGGTATGGGAGAAGAGGAAGCCATCTTCATTCCCCAGCCACGGATCACAGATTTAATGGACTTTTCATCGGAGGATGATATGGATGATGCCACCAGCCCACGCCCTAGACTTTTAGCAATTCCAGAGACTGGGGATTTAATAGACTTTTTTACTGGGGAAGAACAACCTGGTGAGCATCCAGCAGAGCTGGCATTAGGGCCAAATATCACTGAGCTCTGCCTAACACCAACAGCAGCTTCAGCCTACCTGAGGGAAGTGGCAGCCGGCCTTTCTCCTACACCACTGCCAGGGATTTCCTGCCAGCAGCATCTGTGGAATTACAAGAAACTTCTACAGCTGAAGTGCTGACAACTGGACAGAGGGTCCAAGACCTCTGCCCCACACTGGCGGCAGTTCAGTAGGCCCAGGGTGAAAAGGTGGCGGTCACTCCCCAGTAGCAGATCAGGATCCAGGAGGAGAAGGGAGAGGAGGTTGTTGTCCTCCCTCCCCAACAGTCAGTCAGAGTGGAGTGAACTGTCTTCCCTCCCCAGCCAGGATCTGTGCATCTGGCAGACGGTACCAGAGAAAGGTTGTCCCAACCGCCAGATGAGGGTAAGGAAGATGGAGCAGCCGACTCCCCTTCCCAGTGTAGCACTGCCCCCTTGAGGGCTGCTGGATTTCTCACCTTTTCAGTTCCCTCTGGGTTACCCATAGCAACTGTGTGCAGAATCGTAACACTTTACGTTCGGGCTCAGTCAATAAACAGTCTAGGGGTTGTTGTTTGGTTGTTTTTATTTTATATGGGGATGGGAGAAGGGAAGAGTGGGATACTCCAGAACTTGAACTATTCACAATGCTGAGGACGTCTATCTGAAGGTGCAGCAAGGCCGCAGTTTCACCTTGCCACTAGATGAATCTGAGATAAAGTCTCTGAATATAATCCTTTCTTATCACTTATCTTCAGGGTACTCACCTAGCACCCCCTCTTTCACTCCACCAGCTGACACCCGTCCTCTGACTACTCTACTCCGGGGTGGCCCCCTTCCTGGTCAGGCCCTTAGACACGATCCCCTGCACTCACGATACTTTTTTCCAGGTTCTCCAGCGTCTCAACCCCTCTACTCAGCTCTCCTGGACCTCTGGGTTCAGCTCCACACTTCTGACACACCAGGCCGACTGCCTGTGACCATACACCAACTGCTGCAGAAGAGGAGACAGCCGCCACCCTCCTTCTGGGACTCTGCTCACCAGCCAAAGACCCCGAGCACATGTGCTCCTGGCTTTTATACCACACCCCACAATGCACCGAGACAGCAGTCTTTGTCAATCACTACCCATTGGTCAGGTTTTCTCCACTGTCCAATATGCCTCCCTATTGGACCAGTGTGAAACACTCCCCAGACCAAATGAATCACACACTGAGCATCATGAGCAGACCTAACTCATAGATCCTGCTCTCTGTTAAGCAGAAAGCAATATAGAATTTAGCTGCTTCTCCTCTGATAGGCAGACAGAGCCAAAACTATACTTACTCTCTAGCACCTACCTAGGAGGGCACTACACCAGCAGCAGAGAGCACCCCAGAATGATGTCACCAACCCAGCAGAAGAGCTGGAAACAGAGCAGAGTGCTGCTGGCCTCTGCCCTCAGCTAACAAGGGATTGCTTTCCTGAGAAAGTGGATGGGACTACAGTCTTCACTTGTATACCCCAGGCATGCTGGGCAGTCAGCCCAGATCCCCAACAGCCTGACGAAGTGAGCCCAGCCACCCTGTCTTCTCTCTAGTGGCTGAAAGGACTCCCGGGTGAAGGGCCAGTCCACGCTTCTCTCCCGCGGTGGGTATGTTCTACAAGAGAGGCAGAGGTTGGCTGGGTGAGTAATGCTCTGTTCAGGACAATTTTTTTTACATAGTGAGGTTGAAAAAAGACATCAGTCCATCCAGTTCAACCTATGATGTGTGTGTTTGCTGTTAACCGTACATTGTATACCCCTGTATGTTGTACATTGTACACCCCTGTATGTTGTACATTGTATACCCCTGTATGTTGTACATTGTATACCCCCTGTATGTTGTACATTGTATACCCCCTGTATGTTGTACATTGTATACCCCTGTATGTTGTACATTGTATACCCCTGTATGTTGTACATTGTATACCCCTGTATGTTGTACATTGTATACCCCTGTATGTTGTACATTGTATACCCCTGTATGTTGTACATTGTATACCCCTTTATGTTGTACATTGTATACCCCCTGTATGTTGTACATTGTATACCCCCTGTATGTTGTACATTGTATACCCCTGTATGTTGTACATTGTATACCCCTGTATGTTGTACATTGTATACCCCTGTATGTTGTACATTGTATACCCCTGTATGTTGTACATTGTATACCCCTGTATGTTGTACATTGTATACCCCTGTATGTTGTACATTGTATACCCCTGTATGTTGTACATTGTATACCCTTGTATGTTGTACATTGTATACCCCTGTATGTTGTACATTGTATACCCTTGTATGTTGTACATTGTATACCCCTGTATGTTGTACATTGTATACCTCTGTATGTTGTACATTGTATACCCCTGTATGTTGTACATTGTATACCTCTGTATGTTGTACATTGTATACCCCCTGTATGTTGTACATCGTATACCCCTGTATGTTGTGGTCTTTAACCACTTGCCTACAGTGCACTTTCACCCCCTTCCTGCCCAGACCGATTTTCAGCTTTCAGCGCTCTCACACTTTGACTGAGAATTACTCAGTCATGCAACACTGTACCCATACAAAAATTGTGTCCTTTTTTTCACACAAATAGAGCTTTCTTTTGATGGTATTTGATCAATACTGGGTTTTTTATTTTTTGTGCTATAAATAAAAAAAGACTGAAAATATCGTGAAAAAACGCATTTTTCTTTGTTTCTGTCATAAAATTTTGCAAATTAGTCATTTTTCTTCACGAATTTTGGCCAAAATTTATACTGCTACTTATCTTTGGTAAAAATAACCCAAATAAGTGTATATTATTTGGTCTTTGTGAAAGTTATAGAGTCCACAAGCTATGGTGCGAATCATTGAAAATTGATCACACTTGATCACACCTGATGTACTGAAGGCCTATCTCATTTCTTGAGACACTAAAAGGTCAGGAAAGTACAAATATCCCCCAAATGACCCCTTTTTGGAAAGTAGACATTCCAAGGTATTTAATAAGGGGCATGGTGAGTTTTTTGAAGTTGTAATTTTTTCCCACAATGCTTTGCAAAATGAAGATTTTTTTTTTTTTTTTTTACAAATTGCCGTATTAACAGGTTATTTCTCTCACACAGCATATGTATACTTGCAACTACACCCCAAAACACATTCTACTACTCCTCCTGAGTATGGCGATACCACATGTGTGAGACTTTTTCACAGCCTGGCCACATACAGAGGCCTAACATTCAAGTAGCCCCGTCCGGCATTCTAGGAGCACAAATTACACATATAATTTCCTGACAACCTATCGCACTTTTGAAGGCCCTGGAGCACCAGGACAATGGAAACCCCCATAAAATGACCCCATTTTGGAAAGCAAACAGCCCAACGTATAATTTTTGAGGCATAATGAGTCTTTTGAATATGTCATTTTTTTCCACAAGTTTTTGGAAAATGTGGAAAGAAAATGAAAACACATTTTTTTTACACAAAGCTGTCCATTTATGCAATATTTCTAACACATCGCATGTACATAGCAAAACTTGCACCCCAAAATACATTCTGCTATTCCTCCTGAGTATGGCGATACCACATGTGTAACACTTTTACACAGCCTAGCCACATACAGAGGCCTAACATCCAAGTAGCACTTTACACAAAGTTGTCCATTTATCCACTTTAAGACTGGGCCTATTTTTGACACTTGGTGTTTACAAAGGCTAAAATCATTTTTTTTGCTAGAAAATGACTTGGAACCCCCAAACATTATATATTTTTTTTAGCAGAGACCCTAGAGAATAAAATGGAGATTGTTGCAATATTTTTTATCACACCATATTTGCGCAGCAGTCTTCCAAATGCGATTTTTTTGAAAAAAATTCACTTTTTTGAACTAAAAAATAGGAAAACAATAAATTTAGCCCAATTTTTTCCATAATGTGAAAGATAATGTTACGCCGAGTAATTAGATACCCAACATGTCATGCTTCAAAATTGCGCATGCTCACAGAATGGCGCCAAACATTGGTACTTAAAAATCCCCATAGGCAACATTTTAAAAATTTCTGCAGGTTACCAGCTTAGAGTTACAGAGGGGCTCAAAGTATTGCTCTCGCTCTAACGATCGCGGCGATACCTCACATGTATGGTTTGAACACTGTTTACATATGTGGGCGGGACTTGCGTATGCGTTTGCTTCTGCGCGCGAGCTAACGGGGACAGGGCGCTTTAATTTTTTTTTTTTTTTTTTTTTCCTATTTATTTTATTTATTATTTTTTTATTTTTACACAGTTTAAAAAAAAAATGTTTTGATCATTTTTATTCCTATTACAAGGAATGTAAACATCCCTTGTAATAGAAATAGGCATGACAGGTCCTCTTTATTGTGAGATCTGGGGTCAAAAAGACCTCGCACCTCACAACTACACTAAAAAAGAAAAAAAAAAAAAAATTGTTGAAAGAGGAAAAAAAAAAAAGAAAAAAAAAACGGCCCTTTAAACCGGTTGCTAGGCAACGTCTTTTGACGTAGCTCCGGTCCTCCAAGACCATAGAGTCGAGTGAGGGCCATCTTGCCCTCACTCGACTTCCTGTCTCTGAGGATCCGGGACCGGATAATTTTCCCCGCAGCCGGCGGGTCCGGTAAGCTGGGAAAACGTCTGGGACGCGGCAGGAGGGGGGGGGGCACCTCTTCCCCTGCACCGTAAGGGTAATTTCCGCGGCGAATCCACCACTGGGACCACCCTTATCTGAAAGCCGACCGCCCGCCGTTTAAAAAAATACCGGGGTTATGGGGGCTATCTGCTGCCATAACCCCAGTATTTAGCTTTTAATGGCCGACGCATATAGTCGTTAGGCGGTCAGTAAGTGATTGCATGCATATGGCAAACAGGTGACGATGACTGACGGGGTTACAGGTGACGATGACTGACGGGGTGACAGGTGACGATGACTGATGGGGTGACAGGTGACAATGACTGATGGGGTGACAGGTGACGATTGATGAGGTGACAGGTGACGATGATTGATGAGGTGACAGGTGATGATGATTGATGAGGTGACAGGTGACGATGATTGATGAGGTGACAGGTGACGATGATTGATGAGGTGACAGGTGATGATGATTGATGAGGTGACAGGTGACGATGATTGATGGGGTGACAGGTGACGATGATTGATGGGGTGACAGGTGACGATGATTGATGGGGTGACAGATGACGATGATTGATGGGGTGACAGATGACAATCACTGACGGGGTGACATGTGACGATGATTGATGGGGTGACAAGTGACGATCACTGATGGGGTGACAAGTGACGATGATTGATGGGGTGACAAGTGACGATCACTGATGGGGTGACAAGTGACGATGATTGATGGGGTGACAGTGATTGATGGGGTGACGGGCGATGGTCACTGATAGGTGACAGGTGACGGGCGATGGTGCACGGCGGTACTGATGGCAGTCTCTAGTGACCGGTGAACTTTAGGCTATGTTCACATGTGAGCGTAGCGATCACGGGCAGAATCACTGCGATTCTGCCCGTGATCCAGAAATCATTGCAAATTGCGGGACGCCTGTGCGTTGCCCGTGATTTGTAATAGCACCCCAAACGCTGTGCGATGTTGCCGCCATTTCTGTCTGCCGAATCGCGGTAACATCGCGCAAACAACGCATGACGCTCCAAAGAAACTCTTGTACCTTTTTCGGGCGTCATGCGATGTTTGTGCGATGTTACCGCGATTCGGCAGGCGGAAATGGCGGCAACATCGCACAGCGTTTGGGGTGCTATTGCAAATCACGGGCAACGCACAGGCGTCCCGCGATTTGCAATGATTTCCGGATCGCGGGCAGAATCGCGGTGATTCTGCTCGCGATCGCTGCGCTCACATGTGAACGTTATGGGTGTCAATTTCTGGGCACTGATGAGGTGACTGTTGGGTGACAGGTGACATTGGGGGGGGGCTGAGGACTGTGTGGGGACATTTATTGGTGTGCTTTTACTTTGTGACAGGTACACAGAGCAGTAACTCACTGTTTCTAGCTCTGCTCTCCTCACACTGGAAACTGTAACAGTCAGTTACTGCTCTGTGTTTACATTTTGTGATTGGCTGTGAATGGATTCACTGTCAGTGACTGTTTACTACCGCCGGTGACAGCTGTGTTCCTACGGAACACAGTGCCACCGACATGACCGCGCTCTCGATGGCGCATGCGCGGTCATCTTGTGGGCGCCTTCATTGTGATCGGCTGTGTCATTGGAACACAGCCGATCACGTGGGAAACAGCCACGCCCATTGGCTGTTTCCCCCCTGCCAGTGACGGGGGGTGTCCCGGGGACACCCCGACACCGGCAGTGCAGGGCGGCGCGCGCGCGATCGCGCGCCTGCCCTGCTTAAAGTGCCGCCGTCATATGACGGCGGCCCAGGATAATGGTCGCACCGCTCCGCCGTAATATGACGGCGGGCGGGCGGCAAGCGGTTAAGGTGACCATCTAATCGTTTTTTGAAACTATCGATGCTCCCTGCTGATACCACTGCTTGTGGAAGAGAATTCCACATCCTAACTGCTCTGACGGTATAGAACTCTTTACGCAGTTTTAGGTTAAACCGCCTTTCCTCTAGTTTTAGTGAGTGGCCACGTGTCTTATTGTATCTCCTTTCTCTGAATAGTTTGTTCTTTATGCTAGGGTCACCAGTACAGTATTTGTACATTGATATCATATCCCCCCTCAATCGTCTCTTCTCCAGAGAGAAAAGGTTCAGTGCTTGTAGTCTTTCCTCATAGCCGATGTCCTCCATTCCCCTAATTATTTTTGTTGCCCTTCTCTGGACTCTCTCCAGTTCCAGCACATCCTTCCTGAGGACCGGTGCCCAGAACTGGACAGCATACTCCAGATGTGGCCGGACCAGAGTCTTGTAGAGCGGGAGAATAATCTCTTTATTTCTGGAGTGAATCCCCTTTTTTATACATGCCAAGTTCTATGGCAAGTGTGGCATGCCATGGCGGATGGTGGGTATGGCAATATTGAGGGTAACAATGGGAGTGATTATAAGGAGGATGATTCAGCAGAACTTGTGCTTCGTTGCTCCAATCAGAGACATTGAGAGAACCTTTCATGTGGAACCTTCATCAAGTCCTCAGAAGACACGCCAGTCATGTCTACCAGCATATCATGCTAATAAAATGAAAACCCCCTCAGCTTGCCTGGGATTGGAATACCTTAATCTTCTAGGAAGATTTTTCACTACAGTGGCAAATGCATGGTGGGAGCCAGAAGATGGGGCATGGCTTCACGGAGGTGACTCCGACTACGTTCCTTCAAAGACAGAAGTTCCATTGTCACAGTCGGGGGTCAGGCTCGGACACCAGTAGCTATAGCAGTAGAGAGGCTCCTATCAACCAGCTGGATATGTACAGCAGCAGGTGGATGACATGGGCTCACTCGAGGTGCAGGGTCCAAGTACTAACCGGAGTTCATCAGAGCTCCTGATGGTGGGGATGGGTTTTGCCGCATGTTAGTACCAGGTCACAGTCCTTAGGCTCGCTACACCAGGAGGGAATCAAGCGGGAGTCCAGTAGCAGATTTAGCAGGTAGGGATCAAGCAGTGTAGTAGAGGAACCAGCCAAAGGATAATAACGAGTGGAAGCAAAGATACAGACAGCAGCAGGAATGACAAGAGTGAGATATCGGCTGGAGAGATCATGAAACAAGATTCAAGGCAGGATCATTCTAAGAATTGTCCAGGGAGCTCTCCGGCATCCAAGGTGGCTCAGCAAGGAGAGGCACAGCAGAGGTCACATGTTCAGATCTGGAATCCATCTCCTTTTCAATGCTGGGGCAAGCCCTGGCCTGGGCTATGTGCAGTTTATTCAGCGTCATTAGTTGCTAAAGTTCAAGCCCATTACACAGTCAGTGAATGCACAGTGGGCCCCCTCCCCCTTGGGGTCCATGTGCACCACACAACGCACACATTGATGAGACACCCATGACATTGGTTCCCTGCACCTCTGCACTCCAAGTTCTTCTATTACACAGCCAGCAGGTAGCACGTCTGATGATCTCGTGTCATCTCGGTGGAGCGCGATTATCTGACATTTTATATCACAAACAAAAGTTGTTTTTATTTTATAAAAAGGAAGTTCTGCCAGGAGATGCCAATTCAGGTCAAATCAGGGTGCAATGAGCCGTCCCTAATGGTAAGTTCCAGCACACGGCACAGACAGTTCCCAGGAAGAAATAAGGAAGTCCTCACTTTATGGCAATGGGAAGAGAATTAAAAGATAAACTTAGAGGAAGTGTGACCTGGCAGGCGAAGTTCCTGAGAACAGAAAACCTCTGCGAGGGTGACTGGACCTTCATTTCCTATCACTAACAACAGCCATATAAAGGGGTCACTCCAATCACTTTAACCGCTTGCCAACCGCCGCACGACTATATACGGCTTCAGTCAGCCCCGTACAGGCAAAACAACATAGGACTACGTCGCTTGGCCCCGAGCCTCTAGGGGGCAAGTGTGCGCCGCCGGAGGCACACTCCCGCCCCCGCTCATTGCCTGCCTTCCCTGCGCAAGTGACCGGTGGCTCCGATGTCCCCCGGTCACTCGCGGTCTCCCGCTGGAGAGGGAGAAAGGCAGGCGGATGATGTAAACAAAGCCGTCTGTCATTCTCCCTGATGTAACTGCAGAGATCATACGATCCTGCTATGTAGGATCGTATGTCTCTGTGGTTATATCACAAGCCACACCCCTTTACAGTTAGAATCACGCCCCTAGGGACACACTTAACCCCTTGAGCTCTAATAAAGTTAACCCCTTCCCAGCCAGTGTCATTTTACAGTGACAGTGCATATTTATAGCACTGATTACTGTAGTAATGTCACTGGTACCCCCAAAAGTGTCAAAAATGTCAGTCAGGGGTCCGATCTGTCCGCCGCAATGTCGCAGTCCCGCAAAAAAAATTGCAGATCGCCGCCATTACTAGTAAAAAAAAAAAAAACAATAAAAAAATGACAAAAATCTTTCCCTTAGTTAGTAAACGCAATAACTTTTGCGCAAACCAATCAAAATACGCTTATTGCGATTTTTTTACCAAAAATATGTAGCAGGAAACAAATTGGCCTAAAATGGTAAAAAATTTAGATTTTTACATTTTTTTGGGGAATTTCATATAAAAAAATGTGAAAAATATTGTTATTTTTTCAAAATTGTTGCTCTTTTTTTGTTTATAGCGCAAAAAGTAAAAATTGTACAGGTGATCAAATACCACCAAAAGAAAGCTCTGTTTGTGGGGAAAAAGGACGTCAATTTTATTTGGGTACAGCGTCGCACCACAGCGCAATTGTCCGTTAAAATCATGCAGTGCCGAATCGCAAAATAGGCCCTTGTCTTTGAGCAGCCAAATCCTCCGGGACTGTCATGGTCTTACCTTCTTGCTGTTCTCCTTCGTTTGACATGTGCTGGCGGCCATCTTGGTTTCTGGGTTTCTTGTAGCCTCCCACCCTGCGGCTCCTCCTTCCCACTGGGAGGAGCTGGATGCCTAGCTCATATATATAGGAGGTCTGTGGCTTCAGTTCCCTGCTTGGTCCTCCTGTGTTCACATGCCACTAGACTGCTGCTACTTCTGGTTCCTGTTCCTGGCTTCGTCTGACTACCCTGTTGGTTCCTGATCCTGGCTTCGTCTGACTACCCTGCTGGTTCCTGACCCCTGGCTTCGCAAAGACTCTGCATCGGTTTCGCCATCCGTTTGGACTTTTGCTTTATAGCTTGTTTTTCAATAAAGCTGTCTTATTTTCACTTATCTGTTGTTGTACGTCTGGTTCATGGTTCCGTGACAGGGACTTAAAGCGGAGTTCCAGCCATTTACTAACCTGTCCAACGGTCCAGCGATGCGGGCGCCGGAAGCCTCGATCCTCTCCCTCGGCGCCGGCATCACTGCTGTGGGCACCCGGCTGTTACAGTTTGCGGCTTCACAGCCGGGTACCCACTGCGCATGCGCGAGTCGCGCTGCGCGCCGTGATTGGCCGGCAATCTTCTGGGACCTCTGACGTGTCCCAGAAGATTGCAGGGAGGGAGCTCGCGGCGCTCCGAGCGGAAGTGGGAGCGGGTACATGTCAAAAATAGGTACCCGCTCCCCCCCCAAAAAATGACATGCCAAATGTGGCATGTCGGGGGGTCAGGACTCCCTAAAGCGGAAGTTCCACTTTTGGGTGGAACTCCGCTTTAAGTAGTTAAAGCTTTGGAATCTACAAGTGAATGTGATCAGCTCAAACCCGAGAAGTGAAATGTAATAAACTGAAATCTACCAATAAGAGAATAAAGGAGTTCACATTAGTCCACCAATCATTGCCACATCCCTAGAACATAAGTAAAAAAACGTATTTTGGTGAGGAGAAGATCCGATATACAATCAGGCCAAAGGGCTAGAGAGAAAACCGGGTCGCACCTCACCAGAAGCATGGGACTTTAGAGGCATCGATTAAATGGTACTTGAATAAAAAAAAACAATCAATGCAAAGTAAAGATCTTCTCAGCAAGATGTCATAACTTTTCTATATAGCATCTCAGGAGTCAGGAACACCTCCCACGATATGCAAAGAAAATCAAAAGGGATCTAGTGCTCTCTGTTTAAACAATTATTTATTTGTAAAAGCTGATGAAGTCCTGCCCAACGTAAGGACGTAACGCGTACGGGGGGGAAGGTCATGTGATCCACGGTCAACAATTATTTATTTGTAAAAGCAAACAAGTATGCACTTACATGATATCCCTTTTTAAAAACCAAAAACAATGTAGAGCGAGCGGGCGTGCTATGTTACTTCCTCATAGTCCGTACGAGATGACCGTGGATCACATGACCTTCCCCCCGTACGCGTTACGTCCTTACGTTGGGCAGGACTTCGTCAGCTTTTACAAATAAATAATTGTTTAAACAGAGAGCACTAGATCCCTTTTGATTTTCTTTGCATATCGTGGGAGGTGTTCCTGAGATGCTATATAGAAAAGTTATGACATCTTGCTGAGAAGATCTTTACTTTGCATTGCTTGCACACCGACCTCTTTGGAAGCTGATGAGTTAAGCATTCTGACCCTGCAGGGTCGGTTCATTAAGGTGAGAGGCAGAGAATGCCTGGTGGTGGGGGGATCCTTGAGCACTAAAGAGGAATATTGTATCGAATGTTCACCAGTCTGTTTTGGGCTCTCCTTTTCCCATCATCCATAACAAACGACTTTCTCTCCTCCACAATTATTTGACTTTGCTTTTGGGACGATTTTATCTTTTTATTTTATTTACATTGTGAATTTATGGAAAATTTTATTTCCAATACTTTATTGGTGATAATTATAGGATTACGCTGCACTATTGTTTAATAGATTAAATGATGGCAATAAATTCCTACACAGAGGACCACGGTGTATATAAAAAATACATTTTATTATAAATACAATTGGTTTAAAAACATAGAAAAAAATATAGAGAAACAGACAAATACATTTCCAGAAATGAATCACAGATAACAGTATGGATCACATAGGTCCTACATGTTTCGCCGAGGTATGAATCCTCATAATTGGGCTTCTTCAGGGACCAAAAAGTATGTAACCCCTTTAATGATTATAAATAACAAGACATAGCATATGTTAGTCAGTCAGACATTGAAGATATCATGAAGTCATGTGAATAAACATATGTGCATATCTAGCACAATAATCATCACCCCCCGTGAAATCTACCAATGTGGAGTAGTCAATGGTGCTAAACTGGCTCATTCATGCTGTACAAGCCTGTGGCCTAAAAGTGGCCCCAGAAGTTGCCCCAGAAGTGCCCCAGAAGTGGCCCAGAAGTGGCCCCAGAAGTGGCCCTAGAAGTGGCCCAGAAGTGGCCCCAGAAGTGGCCCCAGAAGTGGCCCTAGAAGTGGCCCCAGAAGTGCCCCAGAAGTGGCCCAGAAGTGCCCCAGAAGTGGCCCTAGAAGTGGCCCCAGAAGTGGCCCTAGAAGTGGCCCCAGAAGTGGCCCAGAAGTGGCCCCAGTAGTGGCCCCAGAAGTGGCCCAGAAGTGGCCCCAGAAGTGGCCCAGAAGTGCCCCAGAAGTGGCCCTAGAAGTGGCCCCAGAAGTGGCCCCAGAAGTGGCCCTAGAAGTGGCCCCAGAAGTGGCCCCAGAAGTGGCCCTAGAAGTGGCCCCAGAAGTGGCCCCAGAAGTGGCCCAGAAGTGGCCCCAGTAGTGGCCCCAGAAGTGGCCCTAGAAGTGGCCCCAGAAGTGGCCCCAGAAGTGGCCCAGAAGTGGCCCCAGTAGTGGCCCCAGAAGTGGCCCCAGAAGTGCCCCAGAAGTGGCCCACACTCAGGAGTCTTCTCACTCCATGCGATTGCCCTGGAACCTCAATCTCAGCTCCTTCAAATAAAAGCCCTCAGCATTCCCATTGAAGGTTTGCAGCAGGGCAATGACTCGCTACCCCCGAAGAGGAGCCCACCTAGGATGGGGCCTACTCACAACTGCAGGCTGCACATGATGCTGAACCCTTCTCTCTCCTATACAGGACTCCACATATATACTGTATATACATAGTATATCATGGCCATGCCAAAATGGCTGCTCAAATCTCATGGGATTTATTTGTGAATAGTAGGCACTGGCTCCCCAAGATGACCGTCAAAGTCCAGTACAGAGGACAAATCTGGGCTTCCCTGGTGCACAACAGAGCTCAGCAGTGGTCATGTGACTGCTGTACAGTTGCACCCTGTTCTAAAGGGGAAAGGGAGACCCCTAGCAGCCAAAAAGGGAACTGCATCTTACCCACCGCAATGGAAAGAAATAGTAGTTGAAAATCTCTGACACCTTCTTACATCGGACATTTTTAAAGGGTTAGTTCACTTTTACCTAAAAACTGCCTCTGCAGGTAAGTGGCACCTGTAAATAAAAAACAAAACTTTGCAGCTTTTACCAAAGTAAAATACTGCCCTTGTTATAGGTGAGCAATCCATTTCTGTACTTCCAAAGCCTGGCTGAAAAACTCCCAGAGGTGGCATCACCCCATCCTGCCTTGTTGCTATGACATTGCTAAGACACCCCCAGCGGATTCAGACCTCCTTGCATGCACGGTCTCTCCCTTGTGGCAATATTTCTGAGCTCATCAATGCTGAAATGAGGAGATGGTGGACCACACATGGTGGGGGGAGGGGGGGGGGTGGAGAGCTCACTGCTCCAAAGGTGGAGGTGAGCAGTAACAGCTAAGAGTGTCTTAGCAACATCCTAGCAACAAGGCAGGAGCTGATGATGCCATCTCTGGGAGTTTTTCAGTCAGGCTTCAGAAGGAACGTGAATGGCCTCCACCTACAGCAAGGGCAATATTCAGCTTTGGTAAGAGCTGCACAGTTTGTTTTTATCTATAGACACCCCTTACCTGCATAGGCAGTCGTCTTTGTAAAGGTGAATTAACCCTTTAAAATGTATGTCCAGCCAAATGCGTTTGTTTGTTTCAGATGGAGTGGGGGAGGGGTTAGAACCTCTGTTTGCTTTTTACAACTATCCAGCTCAGTGGACGGAAAGGAAGTTGGGGAAGCTGTAACCATTGGCAGCTTATTATTGCTCTGTGTGTCTTTATTGCAGGATTTACAGATTCTTCTTTCTAGAACAATGATTGTCACTATGACAGGTGGGGGGAGATCCCAGCAATAAAACCTGACAGAGACTTTAATTCTTCCCCACTCCAAAATCTAAATCTGACCTCCAGCCTTCCCTTCAATCTTGCACAGGTGTACGGGCTCCTCCCCTTCAATCTTGCACAGGTGTACGGGCTCCTCCCCTTCAGTCTTGCACAGGTGTACCGGCTCCTCCCCTTCAGTCTTGCACAGGTGTACCGGCTCCTCCCCTTCAGTCTTGCACAGGTGTACCGGCTCCTCCCCTTCAGTCTTGCACAGGTGTACCGGCTCCTCCCCTTCAGTCTTGCACAGGTGTACCGGCTCCTCCCCTTCAGTCTTGCACAGGTGTACAGGCTCTTCCCCTTCAGTCTTGCACAGGTGTACTGGCTCCTCCCCTTCAGGCTTGCACAGGTGTACTGGCTCCTCCCCCTTCAGTCTTGCACAGGTGTACCGGCTCCTCCCCTTCAGTCTTGCACAGGTGTACCGGCTCCTCCCCTTCAGTCTTGCACAGGTGTACCGGCTCCTCCCCTTCAGTCTTGCACAGGTGTACCGGCTCCTCCCCTTCAGTCTTGCACAGGTGTACTGGCTCCTCCCCTTCAGGCTTGCACAGGTGTACTGGCTCCTCCCCCTTCAGTCTTGCACATGTATTTTAGCTCCTCCTCCTTCAGTCTTGCAGAGGTGTACTGGCTCCTCCCCCTTCAGTCTTGCACAGGTGCATCAGCTCCTCCCTCTTCAGCCTTGCACAGCTTTACCAGCTCCTTCCCTTCAGTCTTTTACAGGTGTACTGGCTCCTCCCCCTTCAGTCTTGCACAGGTGTATCAGCTCCCTGCCTTCAGTCTTTCACAGGTGTATCAGCTTCTCCCCTTTAGTCTTGCACAGCTGTATTGGCTCCTCCCTCTTCAGTCTTGCACAGGTGTACCGGCTCCTCTTTTGGGCTGAAACGGCTTCCTCTGATTTCACCGCACACTGTGAGCTTCTAACAATGTGCATTAGATGCTGAGAAGTCACTCATTTAGAGCCCGTCATTTCTTACATGTCTTACAGGACAAATTCATGTCCCAATTGGTGGATGCTCCGACTAGAAGAATGCCTTGCTGGATCAATTACAAATAACCCAGATCTGATGGCGGATGTGGAAATACGGGGCAACTTGAGAACCATCGATGACAGGATAATTCAATTCAGCATAAATCATAGGAAAAGCACGAGGGAAGAGCAAGAACACTAAATGTCAAATGAGCCAACGTTTCCAAACTGCGCTCCATACTACAAGATATTAAATGGGACCAAATCCTAGAAACACGAAACACGAAGGAACATAATAAATAAAGGTGTCAGTGAGTACATTCCAATAGGCAACAAATATAAAAGAGTGAAGAATAAACCTAACCTGGATAAACTTTCATGTAAAAAATATAAGGCTGAGGGGTCATTGTCAGAATTCACACCTTCCTGTAGAGGGGGCTGCAGGAACTCCTCCCTTCTGAGTCACCCCTTGACTCCGTCCCCTACCCACCCCGAGCACCGTTCCTTGGTTTCACCTCCTACCCACCTCCCAGTACCACCCCTTTTAGAGAATTAACGATAATAAGAAAGGCAATATAATAGATCTAGAAACAATGGACACCCCAGCGACAATAGATCCACCTCTGCAACAATGGACTTCCAACATCCAGCATCAATAGACTCTCCAGCAGCATTAGGCCGCTCCCTCAACAGTAGATCCCTCCTAGCAATGATTGATTCCCTGCAACATGATACCCCACCAGCAACAACAGACTTCCCCAGCAAAAATAGACCCTCTGCGCAAATAGACCCCCTCCAGCAGCAAATAGATCCCCTCCAGCAACAAATAGATCCCCTCCAGCAACACTAGATTCCCCAGTAGCCAGCATCAATAGACCCTCCAGCAGCCAGCAACAAAGACCCCTTCCTCAACAATAAATCCCTCCCAGCAACAACTGACCCACCAGCAGCAAAAGACCCACCCCAGCAACAATAGACCCCCATCCTCTGCAGCAATAGATTCCCTATTAGCCAGCATCAATAGACCCTCCAGCACACCCCAGCACCCCTTACCATTACATACATTCAGTTCTGGAGGTGCCGGAACTGCGTTCCCCTGCGTTCCCACTGAAAAAAGCCCTGGATGGCTGTATATATAAGTGGGTGCTGAAGCGACCACCAGCTGGAACTGTAAATAGTCAGAGAGAGATGTCACCAGAACACCAAGATCTCCAAAATGGGTTCAAAGCTTTATTCCTCGATCACGTCGAAATGTTTCAGAGCCATGCCTGATGAAGGGGTCCTGCGTGATTCGGAAACTCTTAGATTTGCTGTAATGATGTGATCGTTGAATAAAGCTTTGGACCCATTTTGGAGATCTTGGTGTGTTGGTGAAATCTCTCTCAGCATTCCAACAATACAAGGATTGCAGTGAGAGGTGTAAGAGCGCTATCAGGGCGGCTAAGATAGACCACGAGAGACACATAGTGGAGGAGAGTATAAAAAATCCCCAAACATTCTTTATATATATTAATAGTAAGAAAGCGAGGTCAGAGCATATCGGCCCCATAAAGGACGATGAAGGGAAGTTGGTGGAAAATGATAAGGAGAAGTCATCTGTACGAAATACATTCTTCTCAGTTTTTACACAGGAAAAGGAGGGGGAGGAGGGGGGGGGTGTAGTCATCATAACTGTTTCATTAATAGCACATCACAGAGTGTACTCTTGTGGCTTACAGAAGCCAGGGTCCAAAAAAGACTTGAAAAGTTAAATGCAAATAAATAACCAGGACTGCATGGCTTACACACAAAAGTCCTCAAAGAACTCAGTCAGGGTATAGCCAGACCGCTATTCCTAATCTTTATGGACAGCATACTATTAGAAATGGGACCAGCGGATTGGTGAAGGGCCAATGTGGTACCAATATTCAAAAAAGGGCAGAGAGATGTTCCTGGAAACTGCAGGCCTGTCAGTCTAACATCGATAGTATGTAAACTAGGGTTACACCGATACCGGTATTGGTGCCGATTCTAAGCATTTGCACAAGTATCAGTACTCATATACCTGAAACTGATGCTTTCAGGCTCAGGTCTTTCAGCTGTCAGCAGGATTCCCCCACTGACGGCTGAAATTTAAAAAAAAGCTGCCTATTATCGGGGGGCCGCTGCATCCTTAATAACCGATGACTCATTCAGCTGTCAGTGGGGTTCCCTGTTGACAGCGGAAGTGTAAATGAAGTCCCGGCGGTTGGAGCCGTCAGCAACATCGCTCAGCCGCTGAAACAGAAAGATAAAAAGAAATGTTGTTTATTTTTGTATCTTTCTGTTTATTTATCTACTGATCCAGGGGATTCATTTGTTTTTTGTTTTTTTAATAAATGTTCTTCTTTTTTTTACCCCTTATTAACCCTTGATTTACTCTAATAAGCCTTGATTATCTCCATTTAATTATTATTTTCCTGCTGATTTTTTTTTTGTTCACTTATATTTTATAAACTATTGATATTTAAAACTTTTTTTGTTCATTAATATTTTTACACCTTTAAAACATATTTATATGTTTCACATTAAAAAAAAAAGCACAAAATTAAAAAAAAAAAAAATCCATGTATTTTATTTGTAAATGAACTTTTCAATGCTTTGTACCATTGCTGACAGCTGAAGCATACATTTGGTATTATTGGGTCTAAAGTAAAGTTTGTTTAACCGGTTGCCGACCGCCGCACGACTATATACTGCGGCGGTCAGCCCCGGCCAGGCAAAGTGATGTGTATATATATACGTCACTTGCCTGTTACTTCCTTGTGAGCCAATAGCAGGCGAGCATGCGCCTGCTGAGGCGCGCGCCCGCCGCGGCTCGTTCACAGGGAAGTCACTGCGTGTGAGCGGCGGACTCGATGTCCGCCGGTCACTCGCCGATCGTCGGTGCAGAGGGAGAAAGGCAGACGGCTGATGTAAACAAGCCGCCTGTCATTCTCCCATGTGTAGAAACAGTGATCATACGGTTCTACTATGTAGGACTGTTGATCACTGTTCCTACATTAGTAGCCACAGCCAATCACAGTAAAAAGCACGCCCCTAGGGACACACACAGCCCCTCCTTCCCCAATAAAGTTAACCCCTTCCCTGCCAGTGTCATTTTACAGTAACAGTGCATATGTATAGCACTGATTACTGCAGTAATGTCACTGGTACCCCCAAAAGTGTCAAAAAAGTCAGTCAGGGGTCCGATCTGTCTGCCACAATGTCGCAGTCCCGCAAAAAAATCGCAGATCGCCGCCTTTACTAGTTAAAAAAAAAACAATAAAAATGACAGAAATCTTTCCCTTAGTTAGTAAACGCAATAACTTTTGTGCAAACCAATCAAAATACGCTTTTTGCGATTTTTTTTTACCAAACATATGTAGCAGAAAACAAATTGGCCTAAAATGTTAAAAAATTTTGATTTTTACATTTTTTTGGGGGGAATTTCATATAAAAAAAAATGTGAAAAATATTGTTATTTTTGCAAAATTTACTCTCTTTTTTTGTTTATAGCGCAAAAAGTAAAAATCGCACAGGTGATCAAATACCACCAAAATAAAGCTCTGTCTGTGGGAAAAAAAGGACGTCAAATTCGTTTAGGTACAGCGTCGCACGACCGCGCAATTGTCAGTTAAAGTTATGCAGTAAAAAATCGCAAAAAAAACCCTGGTCAGGAAGGGGGTACAATCTTCCGGGGCTTAAGTGGTTAAAAAACAGAAAGGTTTTATTTAAAATTTTGATTCGCATGTTGATAAAAAAAGGGGGGGGTGAACCAGGGATGGTAATATAGGCTCCTCAAACTAAGAAAAAAAGCAGCTATAACTGTGTTTATGCTTTAATTGTGTTCAACCACTAGATGTCCCCGTCCCACCCTGGTAGCGCTCTCTGGCAGTGGCTGCACCCCATATAGTAGCGCAGCATTGTGCTTTGTCCCTCCCAGGTCTGACTGCTGAAAGTCTTTTATTTATAAACCAATTTCCTGATTCTTGTTATAAATCTTTTCTGGCTTTTCACCTTCGCTGATCTTATAAATCAATTTATATCAGCAGATTCCAAGAATTAACCACTTTACCACCGGAGGATTTTGCTGTCCTACGTCAAGGCCACTTTTTGCGATTCGGTACTGTGCGAATTTAACGGACAATTGCGCGGTCGTGCGATGCTGTACCCAAACTAAATTTACGTCCTTTTTTCCCCACAAACAGAGATTTCTTTTGGTGGTATTTGATCACCTGTGCCATTTTTACTTTTTGCGCTATAAACAAAAAAAGAGCGACAATTTTGAAAAAATAACAATATTTTTCACATTTTTTATATGAAATTCCCCCCAAAAAATGTAAAAATCAAAATTTTTTAACATTTTAGGCCAATTTGTTTTCTGCTACATATTTTTGGTAAAAAAAAATCACAATTAATGTGTGTTTTGATTGGTTTGTGCAAAAGTTATCGCAGCTACTAACTACGGGAAATTTATGTCATTTTTATTGTTTTTTTTTTTAACTAGTAATGGCGGGACTGCGACATTGCGGCGGACAGATCGGACCCTTGACTGACATTTTTGACACTTTTGGGGGTACCAGTGACATTAATACAGTAATCAGTGCTATACACATGCACTGTTACTGTAAAAATGACACTGGCAGGGAAGGGGTTAACTTTATTGGAAAGGGAGGGGTTAATGTATGCCTGGTGCTTACTGACGTGTGTGGGGGGAGGGGACTGAGTGACACAGGGACAGATCACATGTTCAGCTATGCTGAACCCTGCAATCTGTCACTGTCTGTCACTTAGGAGATCCGCCCGCTTTGTTTACACAAGCGGGCGGATCTCCATACTCGATCACTGCCGCTCCTCCCCTGGCCCAACTCCCGCTGTGACTGAATACAGCGGGAGCGAGCCTCCGGCGGTGCACGCGTGCCGCCCACAAGGGGAGGAGTCCAGCGACGTAGGTCTACGTCGCTGGACGATGTCGAGCCACTTTGCCGCAGTACGGTCAACGTGACCGGTCGGCAAGTGGTTAAAGTGATACTAAATTCTCGTTTTTTGGGGTTTATTAATAACATTAACATAGACAATGTTAGGGTTCTATGGGGCTGAGGTTTGATGGAAAAGACAATGTTAGGGTTCTATGGGGCTGAGGTTGGAGTTATAGACAATGTTAGGGTTCTATGAAGCCGTGGTTGGGGTTAAAGAAAATGTTAGGGTTCTATGGGGTAGAGGTTGGAGTTATAGACAATGTTAGGGTTCTATGGGGCAGAGATTGTAGTTACAGGCTATGTTAGGGTTATTTGGGGCCAAGGTTGGGGTTATAGACAATGTTAGGGTTTTATGTGGCCAAGGTTGGGATTAAAGACAATGTTAGGGTTCTATGAGGCTGAGGTTGGGGTTATAGACAATGTTAGGGTTCTATGGGCTGAGGTTGGGGTTATAGACACTGTTAGGGTTCTATGGGGCCCAGGTTGGAGTTATAGACAATGTTAGGGTTCTATGGGGCAGAGGTTGGGGTTATAGACAATGTTAGGATTTTATGGGGCTGAGGTTGGGGTTATAGACAATGGTAGGGTTCTATGGGGCCGAGGTTGGGGTTATAGACAATGTTAGGGTTCTATGGGGCAGAGGTTGGAGTTATAGACAATGTTAGGGTTCTATGGGGCAGAGGTTGGAGTTATAGACAATGTTAGGGTTCTATGGGGCAGAGGTTGGAGTTATAGACAATGTTAGGGTTCTATGGGGCCAAGGTTGGAGTTATAGACAATGTTAGGGTTCTATGGGGCAGAGGTTGGAGTTATAGACAATGTTAGGGTTCTAGGGGGGCAGAGGTTGGAGTTATAGACAATGTTAGGGTTCTGTAGGGCAGAGGTTGGAGACACTTATTTTTCAAAGCAAGGATGTGATACTAACAATGAAAGAGAGAAGGATAATTAGATGTAATGAGTGGCCTCATTATGGCGGCTGAGGGGAACACCTGGTTAATGATCGCACGCTGGTAACATTATAGCAATAACTGTAACCAGCAATATTTTATCCCTGACATAGTTTATGAAGTCTTCAACCGCTTAAATGTTTAGGGAAGAGTGGACTATTTGAACCTTTATAATTGCTTGAGAGCCAAATCTATGGCCGCGCTCTTTGTGGTGGGTTCAGGCAGGAAACACGGCATGCGTAACATAAGAATGACACCGCGCCACACATCTTCACAAACATGCCCGAGTTTTTGTCAGATCTAGTAATGGATGTGAAATAAAATTCTGACATTGCCGGTTGATTCTCCAGCAAGTTCCTAGGTATGCCAAGTGGGAAGAGGTTGGGGTTATAGACAATGTTAGGCTTCTATGGGGCTGAGGTTGGGGTTATAGACAATGCTAGGGTTCTATGGGGCAGAGGTTGGGGTTATAGACAATGTTAGGGTTCTATGGGGCTGAGGTTGGAGTTATAGACAATGTTAGGGTTCTATGGGGCAGAGGTTGGGGTTATAGACAATGTTAGGGTTCTATGGGACAGAGGTTGGAGTTATAGACAATGTTAGGGTTCTATGTGGCAGAGGTTGGGGTTATAGACAATGCTAGGGTTCTATGGGGCAGAGGTTGGGGTTATAGACAATGTTAGGGTTCTATGGGGCTGAGGTTGGAGTTATAGACAATGTTAGGGTTCTATGGGGCAGAGGTTGGGGTTATAGACAATGTTAGGGTTCTATGGGGCTGAGGTTGGAGTTATAGACAATGTTAGGGTTCTATTGGGCTGAGGTTGGAGTTATAGACAATGTTAGGGTTCTATGTGGCAGAGGTTGGAGTTATAGACAATTTTAGGGTTCTATGGGGCCAAGGTTGGAGTTATAGACAATGTTAGGCTTCTATGGGGCCGAGGTTGAGGTTATAGACAATGATAGGGTTCTATTGGGCTGAGGTTGGAGTTATAGACAATGTTAGGGTTCTGTGTGGCAGAGGTTGGAGTTATAGACAATTTTAGGGTTCTATGGGGCCAAGGTTGGGGTTATAGACAATGTTAGGCTTCTATGGGGCCGAGGTTGAGGTTATAGACAATGATAGGGTTCTATTGGGCTGAGGTTGGAGTTATAGACAATGTTAGGGTTCTATGTGGCAGAGGTTGGGTTTATAGACAATTTTAGGGTTCTATGGGACCAAGGTTGGAGTTATAGACAATGTTAGGCTTCTATGGGGCCGAGGTTGAGGTTATAGACAATGTTAGGGTTCTATTGGGCTGAGGTTGGAGTTATAGACAATGTTAGGGTTCTATTGGGCTGAGGTTGGAGTTATAGACAATGTTAGGGTTCTATGGAGCAGAGGTTGGAGCTATGGACAAGGGTTAGGGTTCTATGGGGCCAAGGTTGGGGTTATAGACAATGTTAGGGTTCTATGGGACCAAGGTTGGGGTTATAGACAATGTTAGGGTTCTATGGGGCCAAGGTTGGAGTTATAGACAATGTTAGGGTTCTATGGGGCCAAGGTTGAGGTTATAGACAATGTTAGGGTTCTATTGGGCTGAGGTTGGAGTTATAGACAATGTTAGGGTTCTATGTGGCAGAGGTTGGAGTTATAGACAATTTTAGGGTTCTATGGGGCCAAGGTTGGAGTTATAGACAATGTTAGGCTTCTATGGGGCCGAGGTTGAGGTTATAGACAATGATAGGGTTCTATTGGGCTGAGGTTGGAGTTATAGACAATGTTAGGGTTCTATGTGGCAGAGGTTGGGTTTATAGACAATTTTAGGGTTCTATGGGACCAAGGTTGGAGTTATAGACAATGTTAGGGTTCTATTGGGCTGAGGTTGGAGTTATAGACAATGTTAGGGTTCTATGTGGCAGAGGTTGTAGTTATAGACAATGTTAGGGTTCTATGGGACAGAGGTTGGAGTTATAGACAATGTTAGGCTTCTATGGGGCCGAGGTTGAGGTTATAGACAATGTTAGGGTTCTATTGGGCTGAGGTTGGAGTTATAGACAATGTTAGGGTTCTATTGGGCTGAGGTTGGAGTTATAGACAATGTTAGGGTTCTATGGAGCAGAGGTTGGAGCTATAGACAAGGGTTAGGGTTCTATGGGGCCAAGGTTGGGGTTATAGACAATGTTAGGGTTCTATGGGACCAAGGTTGGGGTTATAGACAATGTTAGGGTTCTATGGGGCCAAGGTTGGAGTTATAGAAAATGTTAGGGTTCTATGGGGCCAAGGTTGAGGTTATAGACAATGTTAGGGTTCTATTGGGCTGAGGTTGGAGTTATAGACAATGTTAGGGTTCTTTTGGGCTGAGGTTGGAGTTATAGACAATGTTAGGGTTCTATGGGGCCAAGGTTGGGGTTATAGACAATGTTAGGGTTCTATGGGGCCCAGGTTGGAGTTATAGACAATGTTAGGGTTCTATGGGGCCAAGGTTGGGGTTATAGACAATGTTAGGGTTCTATGGGGCCCAGGTTGGAGTTATAGACAATGTTAGGGTTCTATGGGGCCCAGGTTGGAGTTATAGACAATGTTAGGGTTCTATGGGGCCCAGGTTGGAGCTATAGACAATGTTAGGGTGAATAGGGTAGGCGACCGGCAGCTCCTATGTGAGGTATGGGATCCCTCCAAAAAGATATGCAAAAAGAAACAAGGGCGCCAAGTCATAACAGGAAATGATAAAACCAATGCTTTAATACTGAACACTTACATAAAAATGAGCAAAGATCGATGTGGTGACCGGCAACATCAGAAGGCGAGGAATCCCCAAAGGTTGGTGGACTGGAGGGTGACGCGGGACCCGTGATGCCAGCACCAACTGTGCTGCCGATGACCAGGTGCGGAGAACGGTGAAACACAAGGAGCAGTGTCCCACCGCACCTCCCTCAAATGCATCAGCAACGCGGCACCGGAAGCCGGAGATGGCATCACCTACCGGCGAGGGACAAAAAGTGAACGGTGGAGAGGGTGGGCCGCAACGCCGTTTCCGAGGCT
The DNA here is from genome assembly GCF_965119305.1 of Pelophylax lessonae. Classification (NCBI taxonomy): domain Eukaryota; kingdom Metazoa; phylum Chordata; class Amphibia; order Anura; family Ranidae; genus Pelophylax; species Pelophylax lessonae. The sequence continues at coordinate 454,843 of NC_138776.1, forward strand.
CAACCTCCTTTGTCAGGCCTTCAAGTCAGCATCAAATCAAGTAAACTCCTGGGATATTGATCTGGTCGGTTGAGTAGCAGAGGGGGTTGTTACTCAGTTTCAGCTGCTTTGGTGTTAATGGAATTAACAAAAGGTGCACTAGATGGGCAAATATGAGATGACCTCCTAAACAGGAATGGTTTTACAGGTGGAGGCCACTGACATTTTTTTCCCTACTCGTCTTTTCTGTCTGTCTGTCACTAGTATTGCATTTGGCTAGGGTCAGTGTCACTACTGGTAGCATGAGGCCATACCTGGACCCTATAGATGGAGGTCAGTGTCACTACTGGTAGCATGAGGCTATACCTGGACCCTATAGAGGAGGTCAGTGTCACTACTGGTAGCATGAGGCCATACCTGGACCCTATAGAGGGGGTCAGTGTCACTACTGGTAGCAGGAGGCCATACCTGGACCCTATAGAGGGGGTCAGTGTCACTACTGGTAGTATGAGGCCATACCTGGACCCTATAGAGGGGGTCAGTGTCACTACTGGCAGCATGAGGCCATACCTGGACCCTATAGAGGGGGGTCAGTGTCACTACTGGTAGCATGAGGCCATACCTGGACCCTATAGAGGGGGTCAGTGTCACTACTGGTAGCATGAGGCCATACCTGGACCCTATAGAGGGGGGTCAGTGTCACTACTGGCAGCATGAGGCCATACCTGGACCCTATAGAGGGAGGTCAGTGTCACTACTGGTAGCATGAGGCCATACCTGGACCCTATAGAGGGGGGTCAGTGTCACTACTGGTAGTATGAGGCCATACCTGGACCCTATAGAGGGGGTCAGTGTCACTACTGGTAGCAGGAGGCCATACCTGGACCCTATAGAGAGGGTCAGTGTCACTACTGGTAGCATGAGGCCATACCTGGACCCTATAGAGGAGGTCAGTGTCACTACTGGTAGCATGAGGCCATACCTGGACCCTTTAGAGGGGGGTCAGTGTCACTACTGGTAGCAGGAGGCCATACCTGGACCCTATAGAGAGGGTCAGTGTCACTACTGGCAGCATGAGGCCATACCTGGACCCTATAGAGGGGGGTCAGTGTCACTACTGGCAGCATGAGGCCATACCTGGACCCTATAGAGGGAGGTCAGTGTCACTACTGGTAGCATGAGGCCATACCTGAACCCTATAGAGGGGGTCAGTGTCACTACTGGTAGCATGAGGCCATACCTGGACCCTATAGAGGGGGGTCAGTGTCGCTACTGGTAGTATGAGGCCATACCTGGACCCTATAGAGGGGGTCAGTGTCACTACTGGTAGTATGAGGCCATACCTGGACCCTATAGAGGGGGTCAGTGTCACTATTGGTAGCATGAGACCAGTATGAGAGAGTGAGAGCGATAACACCAAATTTAACACACCTGAGACCTTGTAACACTAACGAGTCACATGACACCAGGGAGGGAAAATGGCTAATTGGGCCCAATTTGGAGATTGTCACTTAGGGGTGTACTGACTTTTGTTGCCAGCGGTTTAGACATTAATGGCTGTGTGTTGAGTTATTTTGAGGGGACAGTAAATTTACACTGTTATACAAGCTGTACACTCACTACTTTACATTGTAGCAAAGTCTCATTTCTTCAGTGTTGTCACATGAAAAGATAGAATAAAATACTTACAGAAATGTGAGGGGTGTACTTACTTTTGTCAGATACTGTGTATGTGTATATATATATACTGTATATTAAAGTGAGTTTTTTTAATGGTAAATCAAAAGGCATTTAAACGCCAGCAGACATAATGATAAAAGTGAACCAAAACCCCCCCAGTGACAAAATACCAAACTAAATGACCCAACGGAATAACCAAAATCCTAACTACTGGACAAAATATATACAAATGGGGACACAGGAAAGTGAGGTAATCTGGAGGTACAGGGAACACATGGGAAGGAGAAACAAAAACTGGGATCAGGAAGAAAAGGAAATAGGGACAGCAGGGTTCAGGGTGTAAGTACAAGTCAAGAGCAGGCACAGGATAGCCAGTATCTGGCAGTAAAGCAAAACACTGCCGCAAAATGTAATAGCAGAGGAGGGACTAAATACCCTCCCAGCAGCCAGCATCAGGTGGAGACTGATTACTGGAATCTGCTGGGAGACACCCGCTGGAGGACACTGGAACTACAACCCCCCCACTCTGGGAAGCAGAGTGCCACCTGCAGGTGAATCAGGTCCTGACAATTTATTCACATTTTTTTACCCAAGATAGTGCAAGCCTGGACCTCATCTCTAATTACTATCAGTTTCTGGAAAAATTGATTAATGGATGGTTGAGGAAATGGATGGAAGGATGGTTGGGGTAATGGATGGATGAATGGATGGTTGGGGAAATGGATGGAAGGATGGTTGGGGTAATGGATGGATGAATGGATGGTTGGGGAAATGGATGGAAGGATGGTTGGGGTAATGGATGGATGAATGGATGGTTGAGGAAATGGATGGAAGGATGGTTGGGGTAATGGATGGATGAATGGATGGTTGGGGAAATGGATGGATGGATGGTTGGGGTAATGGATGGATGAATGGATGGTTGGGGAAATGGATGGATGGATGGTTGGGGTAATGGATGGATGAATGGATGGTTGGGGAAATGGATGAATGGATGGTTGGGGAAATGGATGGAAGGATGGTTGGGGTAATGGATGGATGAATGGATGGTTGGGGAAATGGATGGAAGGATGGTTGGGGTAATGGATGGATGAATGGATGGTTGGGGAAATGGATGGAAGGATGGTTGGGGTAATGGATGGATGAATGGATGGTTGAGGAAATGGATGGAAGGATGGTTGGGGTAATGGATGGATGAATGGATGGTTGGGGAAATGGATGGATGGATGGTTGGGGTAATGGATGGATGAATGGATGGTTGGGGAAATGGATGGATGGATGGTTGGGGTAATGGATGGATGAATGGATGGTTGGGGAAATGGATGAATGGATGGTTGGGGAAATGGATGGAAGGATGGTTGGGGTAATGGATGGATGAATGGATGGTTGGGGAAATGGATGGAAGGATGGAGAAGCAGTGTTGTATCTGAATGCAGCTCTGTCATAAGACACATGAAAGGAAGAAACGCGTGTATCCCAGGTGTCACTCTCAGGAGTTCCAATGGATGAATCACATAGTAACTGGAATGTCCTCCTGTGAGTGTCCATTCACCTGCAGCCAATCCCTTTAGTCAGACAAGGAGGTTTCCTGTCTGTAGAATAGGATTGGATCACAGTGTGCACCTTGCAGCGACTCCCAACCTCTCACCTGCAGCCCCTCCCCTTTCCTGTGCTTTGACTGGACCAAGGGAAGGCTGAACTGGTTTTTTCCAGATGAATCTGGCAGCCAGGTACCTGTCATCTTATCCCTCCCTCTTACCTGGGAGAACGGCTTCACCTCTGATCCTTAAAATAGGTGAAATCTTAGGGCGGAGCTGCATTCAGAAACAAACTAGCAAGCGAAACGCATGGCATGAGCAATCAATCTATTGAGTGTCAGGAGAAATGAAATAAATGAAATGCACTCACACGCTCAGACTGTCAGTGTGCTTGCACCAATCAGCAGCAGGTGCAGGATAACCTGACCAAAGCTCCACCTCCTCTCTGGGCTAGAATGTCCCGCCCACATCTACCTGAGCGCTGCGGTGCCGCTATAGGGAAAGAAAAAGATTTGGTCGGCCGCACATCGAAAATCACCTTTCTTACAGATATCTCAATAAATAGCCTTCAGCTATGAATAGGTGTGAAACGCGTTAGTGGTCTCTGTTTCCCTCGGACATTGTGGTTTATTAAAGATATCCATAATAAAGGGGATTTTAGATGTGCGGCCTTCCATATTCTTTTTTTCGTCCTACGAGCCGGCACCTTATTAGTGTGGTACAGGGGTGTATTTAGGTTTTGTGCTGCCCTAGGCCTGACTAAGTTTGTGCACCCCCTAATTTAAATATGACCCACCCCCTTCCTGTAAATGCCACACCCCTTCCTGTTTATGACCCGCCCTGTCATCTGTAAACCACAACCACAGTCTGTCAGTGCCCATCAGCATAGCTTCATCAGTTCCCACACGCTCAGCCTCATCAGTGCCGCCTCTATACTGCACGTCAGTGCAGTATATCAGTGTGGCCCCATCAGAGGCCACCAGTGCAGCCTTATTAGTGCCCATTAGTACAGCCTCATGTCACAGGTTAAGTAAGATTACTCTTTTAAGATATTTGGACTTGTGTTTGCTGCCACTAATTGTAATCCTAGGATTATTTCACTTGTTTGTATAATAAATAGGAAGTCCATAGTCATTATACAAATAATGAAATATTTTTTTGCTGCCCCCCTGCAAAGTGCCACCCTAGGCCTGGGCCTTGTTTGCCTAGGCCAGGATACAGCACTGGTGTGGTAGCAGCGGTGTCCTCAGCGGGCCTGCTGGGGGCGGGGCTTTCTTCTATGCTGGGAAAGGGAGCTGTAAGCACCCGCAGCGGCAGTTTCCGAATGCACAGGAGATGGCGGAGGGATTAGATGGCCGCGCCCATACACAAGTCACTTTCTAGAAGGCAGGCTGTGATGGACGCAGTGCATTTCACTTGAGTTTCCCCCCTTACTCCAGCATACCGGCCTACTCCTCACTGCTGTCTACATAGGAACAAGGCACCTTTATATGACTGCCCTGCCCCCCGGAGAACACAAGAGACTGCCACTAGAGCTCACATAGACACTCTGACTGTCTGACAACCCAGGGAGAGCTGAGAAAAAAGGCAACCAAAAATACGCGCTCATAAAGCCGACCATACAATGCCCTGAAAAAGTATTCACACCCCCTGACATTTCCAACATTTTCTCATGTTACAACCAAAAATGTATTTTATTGGGATTTTCTGTGATAGACGACACAAAGTGACCATAATTGTGAAGTGGAAGGAAAATGATAAATGATACAAATAAATCTGTGAAAAGTGTGGCTGCATTTGTATTCACCCCCCTTTACTCTGATACCCCCAACTAAAATCTAATGGAACCAATTCTCTTCAGAAGTCACCTGATTAGTAAATAGAGTCCCCTGTGTGTAATGTAATCTCAGTATAAATACAGCTGTTCTGTGGAGCCCTCAGAGGTTTGTTAGTGAACCTTAGTGAACAAACATCATCATGAAGGCCAAGGAACCCCCAGACAGGTCAGAGATAAAGTTGTGGAGAAGTGTAAAGCAGGGTTTGGTTATAAAAATCTCCCAAGCTTTGACCATCTCACGGAGCGCTGATCAGTCCATCATGGGAAAATAGAAAGAGTATGGGCCAACTGCAACCCTACCAAGACATGGCCGTCCCCCTAAACTGACCGGCTGGGCAACCCTACCAAGACATGGCCGTCCACCTAAACTGACCGGCCGGGCCCCTACCAAGACATGGCCGTCCACCTAAACTGACCGGCCGGGGCCCTACCAAGACATGGCTGTCCACCTAAACTGACCAGCCGGGCCCCTACCAAGACATGGCCCTCCACCTAAACTGATCGGCCGGGCCCCTACTAAGACATGGCCGTCCACCTAAACTGACCAGCCGGGCCCCTACCAAGACATGGCCGTCCACCTAAACTGACCAGCCGGGCCCCTATAAAGACATGGCCATCCACCTAAACTGACCGGCCGGGCCCCTACCAAGACATGGCCGTCCACCTAAACTGACCGGCCGGGCCCCTACCAAGACATGGCCGTCCACCTAAACTGACCGGCCGGGCCCCTACCAAGACATGGCTGTCCACCTAAACTGACCAGCCGGGCCCCTACCAAGACATGGCCGTCCACCTAAACTGACCGGCCGGACCCCTACTAAGACATGGCCGTCCACCTAAACTGACCAGCCGGGCCCCTACCAAGACATGGCCGTCCACCTAAACTGACCAGCCGGGCCCCTATAAAGACATGGCCGTCCACCTAAACTGACCGGCCGGGCCCCTACCAAGACATGGCCGTCCACCTAAACTGACCGGCCAGGCCCCTACCAAGACATGGCCATCCACCTAAACTGACCAGCCGGGCCCCTACCAAGACATGGCCGTCCACCTAAACTGACCAGCCGGGCCCCTACCAAGACATGGCCGTCCACCTAAACTGACCGGCCGGGCCCCTACCAAGACATGGCCGTCCACCTAAACTGACCGGCCAGGCCCCTACCAAGACATGGCCGTCCACCTAAACTGACCGGCCGGGCCCCTACCAAGACATAGCCGTCCACCTAAACTGACCGGCCGGGCCTCTACCAAGACATGGCTGTCATCCTAAACTGATCGGCTGGGCCCCTACCAAGACATGGCCGTCCACCTAAACTGACCAGCCAGGCCCCTACCAAGACATGGCCGTCCACCTAAACTGACCAGCCGGGCCCCTACCAAGACATGGCCGTCCACCTAAACTGACCAGCCAGGCCCCTACCAAGACATGGCCGTCCACCTAAACTGACCAGCCGGGCCCCTACCAAGACATGGCCGTCCACCTAAACTGACCGGCCGGGCCCCTACCAAGACATGGCCATCCACCTAAACTGACCAGCCGGGCCCCTACCAAGACATGACCGTCCACCTAAACTGACCAGCCAGGCCCCTACCAAGACATGGCCGTCCACCTAAACTGACCGGCTGGGCCCCTACCAAGACATAGCCGTCCACCTAAACTGACCGGCCGGGCCTCTACCAAGACATGGCTGTCATCCTAAACTGATCGGCTGGGCCCCTACCAAGACATGGCCGTCCACCTAAACTGACCAGCCAGGCCCCTACCAAGACATGGCCGTCCACCTAACCTGACCAGCCGGGCCCCTACCAAGACATGGCCGTCCACCTAAACTGACCAGCCGGGCCCCTACCAAGACATGGCCGTCCACCTAAACTGACCAGCCGGGCCCCTACCAAGACATGGCCGTCCACCTAAACTGACCGGCCGGGCCCCTACCAAGACATGGCCGTCCACCTAAACTGACCAGCTGTGCCCCTACCAAGACATGGCCGTCCACCTAAACTGACCGGCCGGGCCCCTACCAAGACATGGCCGTCCACCTAAACTGACCGGCCGGGCAAGGAGAGCATTCATCAGAGAAGCAGCCAAGAGGCTCATGGGAATTCTGGAGGAGCTGCAGAGATCCACAGCTCAGGTGGGAGAATCTGTCCACAGGACAACTATTAGTCGTGCGCTCCACAAATCTGCCCTTTATGGAAGAGTGAGAAGAAGAAAGCCATTGGTGGAAGAAATCCATAAGAAGTCCTGATTGCAGTTTGGGAGAAGCCATGTGGGGGAGGAGCAAATGTGTGGGGGGAGGAGCTCTGCTCAGAGGAGACCAAAGTAAAATGCTATGTGTGGGGGAAAACTAACACTGCCCATCCCCCTGAACACACCATCCCCACTGTGAAACATGGTGGTGGCAGCATCATGGTGTGGGGATGGGTTTCTTCGGCAGGGACAGGGAAGCTGGTCAGAGTTGATGGGAAGATGGATGGAGCCAAATACAGGACAATCTTAGAAGAAAAGACTTGAGACTGGGGCGGAGGTTCCCCTTCCAGCAGGACAACGACCCGAAACATCCAGCCAGAGCTACAATGGAATGGTTTCATGTGTTAGAATGGCCCAGTCACAGTCCAGACCTAAATCACATTGAGAAGCTGTGGCAAGACTTGAAAATTGCTGATCACAGACGCTCTCCATCCAATCTGACAGAGATGAGATATTCTGCAGAGAAGAATGGGCAGAAATGTCCTCTCTAGATGTGCAAAGCTGGTAGAGACATCCCCAAAAAGACTCCCAGCTGTAATTGCAGGGAAAGGCGGAGCTACAAAGTATTGACTCCGGGGGGTGAATACTAATGCAGCCACACTTTTCACAGATTTATTTGTATCATTTAACATTTTCCTTCCACTTCACAATTATGGCCACTTTGTGTCGTCTATCACATAAAATCCCAATAAAATACATTTCTGGGAGTAACATGAGAAAATGAGGGACATTTCAGGGGGTGTGAATACTTTTTCAAGGCGCTGTACATGGATTGAAATTCAGCTGATTCAGCAGGGATCCTGGTTGTACACAATTGACGTGTGTACAGCCAGAATTTCGAGTTTTTCCTGATTGATAATGGCTGCTGGCCGACAACACCAATCATTGTGTTCTGCAGCGCTGACAGGGAAGGCTCCTCGCTGGAGGAACAGTCAGTGTTAATGAGGGAATCCGGAAATTATCCACCCATGGTGGAAGGAAATTATCTATGGCCGGCCTCTCTGAAGGGGATTGGACCCACATATGTACAACCCAATGAAAAATATAAAATCAACCATAAAAGCCCCATGAATGGGGAAATACATGAAATGAATTTTGATTATAAGACTGAATTATATGATGTAAAATCTATACACGGCTCACAAATATTAAAGGAACATTTTTTAATCAGAGTATAGCATTACGTCAATTAAACTCCTGGGACATTGATCTGGTCAGTTAAGTAGCAGAGGGGGTTGTTAATCAGTTTCAGCTGTTCTAGTGCTAATGAAATAAAAACAGGTGCACTAGATGGGCAACAATGAGGCAGCCCCCAAAACAAGAATGGTTTTACAGGTAGAGTCCACTGACATCATTTTCCCTACTCATCTTTTCTGACTGTTTCTCACTAGTTTTGCATTTGGCCTGGGTCAGTGTCACTACTGGTAGTATGAGGCCATACCTGGACCCTATAGAGGGGGTCAGTGTCACTACTGGTAGTATGAGGCCATACCTGGACCCTATAGAGGGGGTCAGTGTCACTACTGGTAGTATGAGGCCATACCTGGACCCTATAGAGGGGGTCAGTGTCACTACTGGTAGTATGAGGAGATACCTGGACCCTATAGAGGGGGTCAGTGTCACTACTGGTAGTATGAGGCCATACCTGGACCCTATAGAGGGGGTCAGTGTCACTACTGGTAGTATGAGGAGATACCTGGACCCTATAGAGGGGGTCAGTGTCACTACTGGTAGTATGAGGCCATACCTGGACCCTATAGAGTGGGTCAGTGTCACTACTGGTAGTATGAGGCCATACCTGGACCCTATAGAGGGGGTCAGTGTCACTACTGGTAGTATGAGGCCATACCTGGACCCTATAGAAGGGGTCAGTGTCACTACTGGTAGTATGAGGCCATACCTGGACCCTATAGAGGGGGTCAGTGTCACTACTGGTAGTATGAGGCCATACCTGGACCCTATAGAGGGGGTCAGTGTCACTACTGGTAGTATGAGGCCATACCTGGACCCTATAGAAGGGGTCAGTGTCACTACTGGTAGTATGAGGCCATACCTGGACCCTATAGAGGGGGGTCAGTGTCACTACTGGTAGTATGAGGAGATACCTGGACCCTATAGAGGGGGGTCAGTGTCACTACTGGTTGCATGAGGCCATACCTGGACCCTATAGAGGGGGTCAGTGTCACTACTGGTAGTATGAGGCCATACCTGGACCCTATAGAGGGGGGTCAGTGTCACTACTGGTAGTATGAGGAGATACCTGGACCCTATAGAGGGGGGTCAGTGTCACTACTGGTTGCATGAGGCCATACCTGGACCCTATAGAGGGGGTCAGTGTCACTACTGGTAGTATGAGGCCATACCTGGACCCTATAGAGGGGGTCAGTGTCACTACTGGTAGTATGAGGAGATACCTGGACCCTATAGAGGGGGTCAGTGTCACTACTGGTAGTATGAGGCCATACCTGGACCCTATAGAGGGGGTCAGTGTCACTACTGGTAGTATGAGGCCATACCTGGACCCTATAGAGGGGGTCAGTGTCACTACTGGTAGTATGAGGCCATACCTGGACCCTATAGAGGGGGTCAGTGTCACTACTGGTAGTATGAGGAGATACCTGGACCCTATAGAGGGGGTCAGTGTCACTACTGGTAGTATGAGGCCATACCTGGACCCTATAGAGGGGGTCAGTGTCACTACTGGTAGTATGAGGAGATACCTGGACCCTATAGAGGGGGTCAGTGTCACTACTGGTAGTATGAGGCCATACCTGGACCCTATAGAGTGGGTCAGTGTCACTACTGGTAGTATGAGGCCATACCTGGACCCTATAGAGGGGGTCAGTGTCACTACTGGTAGTATGAGGCCATACCTGGACCCTATAGAAGGGGTCAGTGTCACTACTGGTAGTATGAGGCCATACCTGGACCCTATAGAGGGGGTCAGTGTCACTACTGGTAGTATGAGGAGATACCTGGACCCTATAGAGGGGGTCAGTGTCACTACTGGTAGTATGAGGCCATACCTGGACCCTATAGAGGGGGTCAGTGTCACTACTGGTAGTATGAGGCCATACCTGGACCCTATAGAAGGGGTCAGTGTCACTACTGGTAGTATGAGGCCATACCTGGACCCTATAGAGGGGGTCAGTGTCACTACTGGTAGTATGAGGCCATACCTGGACCCTATAGAGGGGGTCAGTGTCACTACTGGTAGTATGAGGCCATACCTGGACCCTATAGAGGGGGTCAGTGTCACTACTGGTAGTATGAGGCCATACCTGGACCCTATAGAGGGGGTCAGTGTCACTACTGGTAGTATGAGGAGATACCTGGACCCTATAGAGGGGGTCAGTGTCACTACTGGTAGTATGAGGCCATACCTGGACCCTATAGAGGGGGTCAGTGTCACTACTGGTAGTATGAGGAGATACCTGGACCCTATAGAGGGGGTCAGTGTCACTACTGGTAGTATGAGGCCATACCTGGACCCTATAGAGTGGGTCAGTGTCACTACTGGTAGTATGAGGCCATACCTGGACCCTATAGAGGGGGTCAGTGTCACTACTGGTAGTATGAGGCCATACCTGGACCCTATAGAAGGGGTCAGTGTCACTACTGGTAGTATGAGGCCATACCTGGACCCTATAGAGGGGGTCAGTGTCACTACTGGTAGTATGAGGCCATACCTGGACCCTATAGAGGGGGTCAGTGTCACTACTGGTAGTATGAGGCCATACCTGGACCCTATAGAAGGGGTCAGTGTCACTACTGGTAGTATGAGGCCATACCTGGACCCTATAGAGGGGGGTCAGTGTCACTACTGGTAGTATGAGGAGATACCTGGACCCTATAGAGGGGGGTCAGTGTCACTACTGGTTGCATGAGGCCATACCTGGACCCTATAGAGGGGGTCAGTGTCACTACTGGTAGTATGAGGCCATACCTGGACCCTATAGAGGGGGGTCAGTGTCACTACTGGTAGTATGAGGAGATACCTGGACCCTATAGAGGGGGGTCAGTGTCACTACTGGTTGCATGAGGCCATACCTGGACCCTATAGAGGGGGTCAGTGTCACTACTGGTAGTATGAGGCCATACCTGGACCCTATAGAGGGGGTCAGTGTCACTACTGGTAGTATGAGGAGATACCTGGACCCTATAGAGGGGGTCAGTGTCACTACTGGTAGTATGAGGCCATACCTGGACCCTATAGAGGGGGTCAGTGTCACTACTGGTAGTATGAGGCCATACCTGGACCCTATAGAGGGGGTCAGTGTCACTACTGGTAGTATGAGGCCATACCTGGACCCTATAGAGGGGGTCAGTGTCACTACTGGTAGTATGAGGAGATACCTGGACCCTATAGAGGGGGTCAGTGTCACTACTGGTAGTATGAGGCCATACCTGGACCCTATAGAGGGGGTCAGTGTCACTACTGGTAGTATGAGGAGATACCTGGACCCTATAGAGGGGGTCAGTGTCACTATTGGTAGTATGAGGCCATACCTGGACCCTATAGAGTGGGTCAGTGTCACTACTGGTAGTATGAGGCCATACCTGGACCCTATAGAGGGGGTCAGTGTCACTACTGGTAGTATGAGGCCATACCTGGACCCTATAGAAGGGGTCAGTGTCACTACTGGTAGTATGAGGCCATACCTGGACCCTATAGAGGGGGTCAGTGTCACTACTGGTAGTATGAGGAGATACCTGGACCCTATAGAGGGGGTCAGTGTCACTACTGGTAGTATGAGGCCATACCTGGACCCTATAGAGGGGGTCAGTGTCACTACTGGTAGTATGAGGCCATACCTGGACCCTATAGAAGGGGTCAGTGTCACTACTGGTAGTATGAGGCCATACCTGGACCCTATAGAGGGGGGTCAGTGTCACTACTGGTAGTATGAGGCCATACCTGGACCCTATAGAGGGGGGTCAGTGTCACTACTGGTAGTATGAGGAGATACCTGGACCCTATAGAGGGGTGTCAGTGTCACTACTGGTAGTATGAGGCCATACCTGGACCCTATAGAGGGGGTCAGTGTCACTACTGGTAGCATGAGGCCATACCTGGACCCTATAGAGGGGGGTCAGTGTCACTACTGGTTGCATGAGGCCATACCTGGACCCTATAGAGGGGGTCAGTGTCACTACTGGTAGCATGAGGCCATACCTGGACCCTATAGAGGGGGGTCAGTGTCACTACTGGTAGTATGAGGAGATACCTGGACCCTATAGAGGGGGGTCAGTGTCACTACTGGTAGTATGAGGCCATACCTGGACCCTATAGAGGGGGTCAGTGTCACTACTGGTAGTATGAGGCCATACCTGGACCCTATAGAGGTTGCACAGGCTGTCCAACTCCTCCAGGATGGCACATCAATACGTCCCATTGCCAGAAGGTTTGCTGTGTCTCCCAGCACAGTCTCAGGAGCATGGAGGAGATTCCAGGAGACCGGCAGTTACTCTAGAAGAGCTGGACAGTATGGCAGCTGCCATAGTATGTGAAGATTTTGTTCATGCGAGACCACAAAGGGAGGCTGCACTTTGGGCAATAATCACAGACTTGTATAAAGTACTCAAAATTTCTACTTGAGTAGAAGTGGAAGTGCTCGCAGAAAAAGTTACTTAAGTAGAAGTACTAAAGTATTCAACATTTTTTTTACTTAAGTATTGCAAGTAGTTTTTTCAAAAAATTTGCAACTTAAGTACTAAAAGTAAAAAGTACCAGTAGTTTTGAAAAAAAAATTCTACTCAAGTACTGAAAGTAGAAGTACAAGTACTGTGTTATGTAGTTATTAAAGAAAGAAGTCAAAAGTTTGAACATCATATTGTTTTTTATTATTTCAAATGATTTATTCAAATGATTAACCTAAAGGACAATCACAATTCCTTAGGCTGTAACTTTTTGTAAACAAAAAACAGATAAAGTCCCTCCCTTCCCCTTTTAAAGCCAGGGGTGGTCTCCTTCCTGAGCTTCCTCACTCTCACAGCCAGGCAGATCACTTGAAGTTGAAGGGCCAGGGGTGGAAGGTGGTGTTTTTGGTTCGTCCATCTTTTCAGCTGATCAAAAGGCAGAACAGGAGCATGCGCAGTCTTCTTAATCGCGGTTTGATTTGATTTGCTCTCAATTGATGATGATGTGCCAGGCCAGCTTCATCAAACCTACAACGCTTAAAGTGAAAAATGCATCAAAAACTACTAACAAAGTGGCTGTGCTAAAAATGCTAATAAAGTGCCTGCAATTATATATATTCTTCTTGTATTCAAAATCATCGCCCACAGTATCAAAAATAAAGTGACATGTCTGTGCTAAATGCAGTGCAAATTATTCCCACAATGTAAATGTAATTCATATAAAATATATATGACAATACCACAATAAAATAAGTTGTGATTGTGAATAAGTTAGGTGAAAGTTTAAGTGTGTAAACTAAACTTTATAAGGAAAAGTCCATAACTGAATTCCAGTGTGCAATCTAAGAAGTGCTGTCACTTGCTGTCAGATGCTTCCACCTTTCTTCTGTCATCTGCTGAAGTAAAGTGTTGGACTGGATAGCCTCTCTCTCTGCCTCTCACCTTAGTAGCACTGGCACTGCACTGCTTCAAAACGCTGCCTATATTATTTTCATTATAAGAACTTGTCAGAACATGTTTCCACCACCTGTCCTTCACACTAGTAGTGCTCATTTGCTTTGCTCAAGTCAAGTGCCACTGCCAGTGGCCACTGCAGTGCAGGCACAGCCGCACAGGCAGAGACAGGCCGCAGGAAGCACAGGCAGAGGCAGGCCGCAGGAAGCACAGGCAGAGGCAGGCCGCAGGAAGCACAGGCAGAGACAGGCCGCAGGAAGCACAGGCAGAGGCAGGCCGCAGGAAGCACAGGCAGAGGCAGGCCGCAGGAAGCACAGGCAGAGGCAGGCCGCAGGAAGCACAGGCAGAGGCAGGCCACAGGAAGCACAGGCAGAGACAGGCCGCAGGAAGCACAGGCAGAGACAGGCCGCAGGAAGCACAGGCAGAGGCAGGCCGCAGGAAGCACAGGCAGAGGCAGGCCACAGGAAGCACAGGCAGAGGCAGGCCACAGGAAGCACAGGCAGAGGCAGGCCACAGGAAGCACAGGCAGAGACAGGCCGCAGGAAGCACAGGCAGAGGCAGGCCGCAGGAAGCACAGGCAGAGGCAGGCCACAGGAAGCACAGGCAGAGGCAGGCCGCAGGAAGCACAGGCAGAGGCAGGCCACAGGAAGCACAGGCAGAGACAGGCCGCAGGAAGCACAGGCAGAGGCAGGCCGCAGGAAGCACAGGCAGAGGCAGGCCGCAGGAAGCACAGGCAGAGGCAGGCCGCAGGAAGCACAGGCAGAGGCAGGCCACAGGAAGCACAGGCAGAGACAGGCCGCAGGAAGCACAGGCAGAGGCAGGCCGCAGGAAGCACAGGCAGAGGCAGGCCGCAGGAAGCACAGGCAGAGGCAGGCCACAGGAAGCACAGGCAGAGACAGGCCGCAGGAAGCACAGGCAGAGACAGGCCGCAGGAAGCACAGGCAGAGGCAGGCCGCAGGAAGCACAGGCAGAGGCAGGCCACAGGAAGCACAGGCAGAGGCAGGCCGCAGGAAGCACAGGCAGAGGCAGGCCGCAGGAAGCACAGGCAGAGGCAGGCCGCAGGAAGCACAGGCAGAGGCAGGCCGCAGGAAGCACAGGCAGAGGCAGGCCGCAGGAAGCACAGGCAGAGGCAGGCCACAGGAAGCACAGGCAGAGGCAGGCCGCAGGAAGCACAGGCAGAGGCAGGCCGCAGGAAGCACAGGCAGAGGCAGGCCGCAGGAAGCACAGGCAGAGGCAGGCCACAGGAAGCACAGGCAGAGGCAGGCCGCAGGAAGCACAGGCAGAGGCAGGCTGCAGGAAGCACAGGCAGAGGCAGGCCGCAGGAAGCACAGGCAGAGGCAGGCCACAGGAAGCACAGGCAGAGGCAGGCCGCAGGAAGCACAGGCAGAGGCAGGCCGCAGGAAGCACAGGCCGCACCACAACACAACACTTATGGACCATGGACCATGGATGGTCGGATAATCATGATAGCCGTCAGTCTCACTCTTCTTGGTTCAAAAAAGCCACCCATGACCCGTGTGTATATAATATATTAATATTTTATATTGATTATTTGATTCTCAAATGGCACATTTGCCATGGCAAGGATTAGGCCCTCTCCACGGTCCACCTCACTCACCTCATAGAGAAGAAGATGAGATAACGAAGAAAATGCTCCCGCGTCCCGCCGCCCGTGTCACAACTCCTCTCAGTAAGGGCCCTAAGGGGTGGAGTCTGAGTGACACACAACACGTCTAGAGGCAGAGACCTCGAGCGGGAAGACGGCAGCACGGCTCCTCCAGTGCGGTCTTAACTTGATGATCATGACAGTGATTCCGCGGGCCGCGGCGCGAGCGAGGCTGTGGGATTGATTGAATTGAGTTGTGCTGCCTACTGCTACACGCTACCTACTACTAAATTGTGAGTCAGTATATTTTATTTCATTTTTATATATAAAAGCGGTATTGTTGAGCACTACTAGCCACTAGATCTCCTGGCTGTCACTTTGTCACATGTTGGGGAATCACAGCGGCTCGGCTCCAGAAGTGGTGGGTGTCCCCGTCATCCTGCCAGGGCCGCCAAGAAGTTCATCACCTAATCTTAAGTTATTAATATCTTATGAGGAGAGGACCAATGAGATTGAGAATTGAAATAATTAAATATATATGGCTTTTTGAACCAGTGCAGTCAGTGCCAGTGCCACCCAGACGCTATCCACCAGTGCCACCACCATTAAGTGTGTTGGTCGGTCACTCGAGCACTGAAGGAGGTGGAAGCATCTGACAAGTGAAGTCACACTTTAGATTTGCACACTGGAATTCATTTATGGACTTTTCGTTATAGATAGGTTTACACACTTCAACCTGACCTAACTTATTTCATAACTTATTTTATTGTGATTTATTGTCATATTTTATATGAATTGAATTTACTGTTACATTGTGGTAATAATTCTTTTCACTGCATTTAGGCTTTAGCACATTCATGTCACTTTATTTTTCATACTGTGTGGAGTGTGGGGAGGGCACTGGCGGCAACAATGATATTATATCCATTGCACAGGCACTTTATTCGCACAGCCAAGTTGTGTTTGTTAGTAGTTTCTTGATGCACTTTAAGCGCAGTAGCACCATTTATTTGTTTGTTTCATATTTTCTTTTTATTGGAAAGATTTGGTATAGCAGCTTTTATTATACACAGCCTTTATTTTCGTATGCGCTGATTTACAAATGACATTATACACATTTTTTTGAGCTTTATGTAACCTGCCATCTACTGTTCTGGCAGTGGTCATTTTTTTAAAAGTAACGAGTAACTATGCAGCACAAAAAAAAAATACTTGAGTAGAAGTATCGAAATCATCGAAAAAATGTAGTGAAGTAAAAGTAGAAGTAGGAGAAAAAAATTCTACTCTAGGAAAGTACAGATACCGCATTTCAGTACTTAAGTACAGTACTTAAGTATTTCTACTTCGTTACTATACATCTCTGATCGTACACCATCAGAAAGCTCTGCTGAGGAGAACACTAACCTCACTATACGTACGGCAGACAAAGGAAGCCATATAGCTGTAGGGGATCAATGTGACTACATAGCATGGCGATTGATTGTTTCTCAATATACTCACATATGACTGAACTACGATCCTCAGAGCTCGGCACACATTCAAAACTGAACACCAGGGGCAAGAGAAAGTGAAACACACATTCTCCTCCAGAGAAAGAACCCTGGCCCTGATCCCCCAGGGCACAAGGCTTCTGACAGGGACTGGGGTATTTGTGGTCCACCCAACCAGAACCAGACAGATCCATCTCTATAGGAGACCATCCAAAGCAAGACCTACCCAGGTACTAGGTGGGGCTACCCCAAAGAGAGATCCCATGAGAAGGGGTGGACCTGACCAAAAGGTCACATGCCCCCACCCCCAAAATAAAACTTTTAGGGCAAGTCTGACTCTGAGGACCTGTAATACACCCTACTTGTAGGTGTGAATAAAGTAAAAAACGAGCCGTCCAAAAAAGATACAAACAAATAATGGGAAAGGTGCAATGACCATGGTACTATAATAAACTCAAAGTGAGGTTCCTCCCCCCCGGGAAATTCTGGCACCAGGGGCACATAGACTGCAGGCTTCTCTCAGCACAGCCCCTGGACAGAAAAGAGCAGCACCATCCCTACCAGATGGGCATTAGAACTTAGGGAGAGCCTTGCCTACAACCGGGCCAAGCTTGGTGAACCGGGATAGAATCAAGCAGGGAGGAAAAAGTCCCTCCTATTGTTCTCACCTAATTACATCAAGAGGAATACTAACCGGCACCCCCACTTAGCAAGTAGCACCCGCTTTCTCCCTCCCGGAAACCTGAAGAACCCATACTACACTTGATCTTAGCCAAAAGGAAGCTTGCATTCATTCGGTAAATTTAAACCTCTATTACATAGTTGGTCTAAAAATCATATGAGGGCATTGTCAATGGAGCGGAACGTTCATTCCTAATTACGGAATATTAAACTGCTCCATATGTTTTTATCAAATTCCAAGAATTCACAAAAATACAGAGCGCCCCCCAGGTGGCCAATGTCTTGGAAAATAATATTTGCTTGATGCACAAATAACTCCATTGCGCTAATAAGTGCACTTTTGGATATTAATATACGCCAAATGCAATTCATCCCATTGTGCTAAAAAGCGCAGTTTTCAGCTCTTTTGTATAAGGTAATTGAGCGCAGGCCAGACAGCCCCCCACCACCACAGGGTGCCAGACAGCCAGCCATCATGGAGTGCTAGACACCCAGCCACCCACCACAGGGTGCCAGACAGGCAGCCATCATGGAGTGCTAGACACCCAGCCACCCACCACAGGGTGCCAGACAGGCAGCCACCCACCACAGTGTGCCAGACAGCCAGCCACCCACCACAGGGTGCCAGACAGCCAGCCACCCACCACAGGGTGCCAGACAGCCAGCCATCATGGAGTGCTAGACACCCAGCCACCCACCACAGAGTGCCAGACAGCCAGCCAGCCACCCACCACAGGGTGCCAGACAGCCAGCCACCCACCCACCACAGGGTGCCAGCAAGCCAACCATTCACCACAGCGTGCCAGCCAGCCAGCCCCCACCACCACAGGGTGACAGACAGCCAGCCACCCACCACAGGGTGCCAGCCAGCCACCCACCACAGGGTGCCAGCAAGCCAACCATTCACCACAGGGTGCCAGCCAGCCAGCCCCAACCACCACAGGGTGACAGACAGCCAGCCACCCACCACAGGGTGCCAGCCAGCCACCCACCACAGGGTGCCAGACAGCCAGCCCCCACCACAGGGTGTCAGACAGCCAGCCACCCACCACAGCGTGCCAGACAGCCAGTCACCCACCCACCACAGGGTGTCAGTCAGCCAGCCACCCACCACAGGGTGCCAGACAGCCAGCCACCCACCCACCACAGGGTGCCAGCAAGCCAACCATTCACCACAGGGTGCCAGCCAGCCAGCCCCCACCACCACAGGGTGTCAGCCAGCCAGCCACCCACCACAGGGTGCCAGCCAGCCACCCACCACAGCGTGCCAGACAGCCAGCCACCCACCACAGGGTGCCAGCAAGCCAACCATCCACCACAGGGTGCCAGCCAGCCAGCCACCCACCACAGGGTGCCAGCCAGTAACCCACCACAGGGTGCCAGCCAGCCAGCCATCCACCACAGAGTGCCAGACAGCCAGCCACCCACCACAGGGTGCCAGCAAGCTAACCATCCACCACAGAGTGCCAGCCAGCCAGCCACCCACCACAGCGTGCCAGACAGTCAGCCACCCACCACAGGGTGCCAGCAAGCCAACCATCCACCACAGGGTGCCAGCCAGCCAGCCACCCACCACAGCGTACCAGACAGCTAGCCACCCACCACAGGGTGCCAGCAAGCCAACCATCCACCACAGGGTGCCAGCCAGCCAGCCACCCACCACAGGGTGCCAGCAAGCCAACCATCCACCACAGGGTGCCAGCCAGCCAGCCACCCACCACAGGGTGCCAGACAGCCAGCCCCCACCACCACAGGGTGCCAGCAAGCCAACCATCCACCACAGGGTGTCAGCCAGCCAGCCACTTACCACAGGGTGCCAGCCAGCCATCCACCACAGAGTGCCAGCAAACCAGCCACCCACCACAGGGTGCCAGCAAGCCAGCCACCCACCACAGGGTGCCAGCAAGCCAGCCACCCACCACCGGGTGTCAGCCAGCCAGCCACCCACCACCAGGTGTCAGCCAGCCAGCCACCCACCACAGGGTGCCAGCCACCCACCCACCCACCACAGGGTGCCAGCCAGCCAGCCACCACAGGGTGACAGACAGCCAGCCACCCACCACAGGGTGACAGACAGCCAGCCACCACAGGGTGCCAGACAGCCAGCCACCCACCACAGGGTGACAGACAGCCAGCCCCCCACCACAGGGTGCCAGACAGCCAGCCACCCACCACAGGGTGACAGACAGCCAGCCCCCCACCACAGGGTGCCAGCAAGCCAACCATCCACCACAGGGTGCCAGACAGCCAGCCACCCACCCACCACAGGGTGCCAGCAAGCCAACCATCCACCACAGGGTTCCAGCAAGCCAACCATCCACCACAGGGTGCCACACAGCCAGCCACCCACCACATGGTGCCAGCAAGCCAACCATCCACCACAGGGTGCCAGCAAGCCAGCCACCCACCACAGGGTGCCAGCAAGCCAGCCACCCACCACAGGGTGCCAGCAAGCTAACCATCCACCACAGGGTGCCAGCCAGCTGCAAAAGAGAGAAAAATGTCAAAAAAAAAACAACGGACAGAAAAGAATCTTCTTCATCGTGGTGGAATAGATGCCATGTTCAGTGTTTTATTGAGGCCTCATGCAGAGGATTCTTCTGAATCTGCAATAATGAGCCGGGATGATGAACTTCATCTCTGTTTGAAGGAACCAGTAATGGACAGATGAAGTGGAGATCCTCTTCAGTGGTGGAAAGAAAATGAGGCTACAAAAGACTTTCTTCTCATGGTAGAAGATTCCTCTCTGCTCCTCCTTCCTCAGTACCAAGTGAGCGGGTTTTTACTGAAGTGGCAGCAATATATGAAAAAAACTGGTGAACATGCTGAAATGTTCTGCTTTCTGCACTATAATATTCTTCTACTTAAAGCAGAGTTCCAGTCCCCCAATTACATTTTTTTATAAATGCTCCCCCCGTTATTGGTACTTCTATTGTAACATTTGGATACTGTCACTAATTTGTTCCTTCTTGTTTTTTTTAAGTCATTAAAAACTTACCTGATCTTGGAAGCTGGCAGGGTCCATTGCAGTTGTGGGCATCTGAAGCCTGCTTGTCTTTATTTCCAGG
Organism: Pelophylax lessonae; assembly: GCF_965119305.1. NCBI lineage: Eukaryota > Metazoa > Chordata > Amphibia > Anura > Ranidae > Pelophylax > Pelophylax lessonae. The sequence continues at coordinate 475,564 of NC_138776.1, forward strand.
ATTTAATTCAGCTGGTTACCCAGCATGCACCTCCCAATCTCGCACCTGCGCAGTAATGCCACTGCGCGCCGCTGTTTCTTCCTTCCTAACTCCCCCCGAAATCACGCAAGGTTTCAGTATTAGACAATTCCCATGGACTCCTTGGAAAGATGACGCCGACATCCCAGTCCATGGGAATCGCCTTGTGACGACATCGCCTAGGCGGCCGGACTGGAAGTGCCGCATTAAGACATCTAAAATAAGATATTTAGGAAAAAGAAATAATAATAATCAGCTGTTTGTAAATGCAATGCGGATAGGCATGTGGATGCTAGTACATGTTGGTGGAACTCCGCTTTAAGCCTCGATTCACACCAGCGCGACTTGTCAGGCGACTTGTCAGCCTGACAAGTCGCGCTCCCTCGCGGTCCATTGACTGCTACAGGACCCGTTCTAATAGGAGTGACACAAGTCGCTCCAACTTAGAAAAAGGGTCCTGTACTACTTTGGGGCGACTTTGGAGCAACTTGCATAGACTTCCATTATGTGAAGTCCATGCAAGTCGCTCCGAAGTCGCAGTGCATGGGACTGCACAAGTCGCCCCCGAAGTAGTACAGAGTCGTGCCGCCCCAGTGTGAACCGACTCTAACTGGGAGTATTGGAAGTGTAGTACTGGTGTCCAGTCCAGCTTCTAGATGTAACCATTGCAGACAGGGAGAGACGACTGCAGCAGTTTATGGAAATTGTGTTTTGGGAAGACTTTAGTTATTATTTTCCCAGCACTTTTATTTTTCACCGTTGTCTTCTCTTCTAGGACTGGTTTGGTCACATGATGTGAAACTGATGTCCCTGCGAGTGTAAGCTGTGCGGTTCTCATGCAGGTAAGGTGTGAAGAACGAGCCTTTCATAACAAACATTAACATGTTCAGTGCCAGATTTGTGTCAAAAACTGTCTTTATTTTTCAAAACGTTAAATGTACAAAATATCAGCCAATACCGATACGTTGTGACCAAAATATCGGTATTGGTATCGACCCTGAAAAACCATATCGGTCTGTCCCTAATTCCATGTATCTGATTCCTCCTGACACTAAGAGGTGATTGCACTGCCAGGCTGGTTTGCTTCTGAATGCAGCTCTGCCCTAAGCTGTGACTTCACCTGTTTTTACGATCAGAGGAGAAGCCGTTCTCCCAGGTAGGAGGGAGGGATAAGATGACAGGTACCTGGCTGCCAGATTCATCTGGAAAAAAACCAGTTCAGCCTTCCCTTGGTCCAGTCAAAGCACAGGAAAGGGGAGGGGCTGCAGGTGAGAGGTTGGGAGTCGCTGCAAGGTGCACACTGTGATCCAATCCTATTCTACAGACAGGATACCGACCCGAGAAGATCGGGAGCACCACCCATGACTGGAGGGGACCCCAAGATTACCGCTCAATGCTAAATGTAGAGGACTCACAGGCTCAGGACATCAAGGAACCCAGGTGAGCATCTTCCCCATACATTCACCTGGACGTATATACATTCACCTGGACCTTCATACATTCACCTGGACCCCCATACATTCACCTGGACCCCCATACATTCACCTGGACCCCCATACATTCACCTGGATGTATATACATTCACCTGGACCCCCATACATTCACCTGGACCCCCATACATTCACCTGGATCCCCATACATTCACCTGGACCCCCATACATTCACCTGGATGTATATACATTCACCTGGACCCCCATACATTCACCTGGACCCCCATACATTCACCTGGATCCCCATACATTCACCTGGACCCCCATACATTCACCTGGACCCCCATACATTCACCTGGATCCCCATACATTCACCTGGACCCCCATACATTCACCTGGACCCCCATACATTCACCTGGATGTATATACATTCACCTGGACCCCCATACATTCACCTGGACCCCCATACATTCACCTGGATCCCCATACATTCACCTGGACCCCCATACATTCACCTGGATGTATATACATTCACCTGGACCCCCATACATTCACCTGGAACTTAGGCAGGAACAAAGCTCACCTGGAAAAATTCAATCTTTTTTTAAATGTTTGAGATTTCCATCAGAGATCAACTTCAATTTACAGCTTTTATCTTTTCTTATTAGAATATTCCATTTCCCTCTATTGTCAGTATTAGACTCTATCATCTTCTCTCATTTATGTATGAAATGGTCCAATTGTAGCACAAATCCTCACTTTATAATGGATGAATTGCAGTAATTAAAGGGACACTAAACTCTGGTTTAAAAAAGATATTCAAATATACTGCATTATAATATAATATAAATATATACTGTATATATGACTGTCCGGCTGCTTTTATACTGATGCCCTTTTGCTGTGTTTTTACTGAACTAATCACAATCCCTTTAAACCCTATGGGACTCGTCACATCACTCTGCTGCGCTGCTCTGCGCTGCGTTTTAGAAAGTCCTGCTTGTTGCATCTTTGGTGCGGTTTTCAAAACTCTACCAACTACGCAGATCCACATTGAAATGAATAGAAAATTCAGCAAAAATTTATCAATGTACCTTTGTTGTGTTTTTGGTGCATTTTTATTTGAGTCACATGTCCAAGCTTCACAGGTGCATGGCACCCAGAAAACCACACCAAAAACGCAAATCCCTAATGAAAAGCAATAGAAAATATGGCGAAAATGCATAAAAAAACACCTGTATTGCAATTTTGAGTCCTGTCCAAGCTTTACAGGTGCTTGGCACTCAGAAAACGTACTGAAAACACACTGGAAATGTGGCAAACGCAGGTCTCCATTGACATCAATGGAAAATGTGGCAAAAAAAACAATAATAAGCATTGCAGTTTTGGTGTGTTTTTTTTTTAGTTACTTGTCCAAGTTTTACAGGAGCATTGGACCCAGAAAATGCACTGAAAGCGTGGCAAAACCACATCAAAAGTGTAAGTGTCAGGGTCAGTGAAGGTGGGTGTCATTGTTGGGGTCAGTGTTGGTGGGTGTGGGGGTCAGTGTAGGTAGGTGGGTGTCGGTGTCGGTGTCAGTGTAGGTGGGTGTCGGTGTCAGGGTCAGTGTAGGTGGGTGTCGGGGTCAGTGTAGGTGGGTGTCTGTGTCAGGGTCAGTGTTGGTGGGTGTCGGGGTCAGTGTTGGTGGGTGTCGGGGTCAGTGTAGGTGGGTGTCGGGGTCAGTGTTGGTGGGTGTCGGGGTCAGTGTTGTTGTTGGGGTCAGTGTATGTGGGTGTCGGAGTCAGTGTAGGTGGGTGTCGGGGTCAGTGTAGATGGGTGTCGGGGTCAGTGTAGGTGGGTGTCGGGGTCAGTGTTGGTGTGTGTCGGGGTCAGTGTAGGTGGGTGTCGGGGTCAGTGTAGGTGGGTGTCGGGGTCAGTGTAGGTGGGTGTCGGGGTCAGTGTTGGTGGGTGTCGGGGTCAGTGTTGGTGGGTGTCGGGGTCAGTGTTGGTGGGTGTCGGGGTCAGTGTTGGTGGGTGTCGGGGTCAGTGTTGTTGTTGGGGTCAGTGTATGTGGGTGTCGGAGTCAGTGTAGGTGGGTGTCGGGGTCAGTGTAGATGGGTGTCGGGGTCAGTGTAGGTGGGTGTCGGGGTCAGTGTAGGTGGGTGTCGGGGTCAGTGTTGGTGGGTGTCGGGGTCAGTGTAGGTGGGTGTCGGGGTCAGTGTTGGTGGGTGTCGGGGTCAGTGTAGGTGGGTGTCGGGGTCAGTGTTGGTGTGTGTCGGGGTCAGTGTAGGTGGGTGTCGGGGTCAGTGTAGGTGGGTGTCGGGGTCAGTGTTGGTGGGTGTCGGGGTCAGTGTTGGTGGGTGTCGGGGTCAGTGTTGGTGGGTGTCGGGGTCAGTGTAGGTGGGTGTCGGGGTCAGTGTAGGTGGGTGTCGGGGTCAGTGTAGGTGGGTGTCGGGGTCAGTGTAGGTGGGTGTCGGGGTCAGTGTAGGTGGGTGTCGGGGTCAGTGTTGGTGGGTGTCGGGGTCAGTGTAGGTGGGTGTCGGGGTCAGTGTAGGTGGGTGTCGGGGTCAGTGTAGGTGGGTGTCGGGGTCAGTGTAGGTGGGTGTCGGGGTCAGTGTTGGTGTGTGTCGGGGTCAGTGTAGGTGGGTGTCGGGGTCAGTGTAGGTGGGTGTCGGGGTCAGTGTTGGTGGGTGTCGGGGTCAGTGTTGGTGGGTGTCGGGGTCAGTGTAGGTGGGTGTCGGGGTCAGTGTTGGTAGGTGTCGGGGTCAGTGTAGGTGGGTGTCGGGGTCAGTGTTGGTGGGTGTCGGGGTCAGTGTTGGTGGGTGTCGGGGTCAGTGTAGGTGGGTGTCGGGGTCAGTGTTGGTAAGTGTCGGGGTCAGTGTAGGTGGGTGTCGGGGTCAGTGTTGGTGGGTGTCGGGGTCAGTGTTGGTGGGTGTCGGGGTCAGTGTAGGTGGGTGTCGGGGTCAGTGTAGGTGGGTGTCGGGGTCAGTGTTGGTGGGTGTCGGGGTCAGTGTTGGTGGGTGTCGGGGTCAGTGTTGGTGGGTGTCGGGGTCAGTGTAGGTGGGTGTCGGGGTCAGTGTAGGTGGGTGTCGGGGTCAGTGTAGGTGGGTGTCGGGGTCAGTGTTGGTGGGTGTCGGGGTCAGTGTTGGTGGGTGTCGGGGTCAGTGTAGGTGGGTGTCGGGGTCAGTGTTGGTAGGTGTCGGGGTCAGTGTAGGTGGGTGTCGGGGTCAGTGTTGGTGGGTGTCGGGGTCAGTGTTGGTGGGTGTCGGGGTCAGTGTAGGTGGGTGTCGGGGTCAGTGTTGGTAAGTGTCGGGGTCAGTGTAGGTGGGTGTCGGGGTCAGTGTTGGTGGGTGTCGGGGTCAGTGTTGGTGGGTGTCGGGGTCAGTGTAGGTGGGTGTCGGGGTCAGTGTTGGTAGGTGTCGGGGTCAGTGTAGGTGGGTGTCGGGGTCAGTGTTGGTGGGTGTCGGGGTCAGTGTTGGTGGGTGTCGGGGTCAGTGTAGGTGGGTGTCGGGGTCAGTGTAGGTGGGTGTCGGGGTCAGTGTTGGTGTGTGTCGGGGTCAGTGTTGGTGGGTGTCGGGGTCAGTGTAGGTGGGTGTCGGGGTCAGTGTAGGTGGGTGTCGGGGTCAATGTAGGTGGGTGTCGGGGTCAGTGTTGGTGGGTGTCGGGGTCAGTGTTGGTGGGTGTCGGGGTCAGTGTAGGTGGGTGTCGGGGTCAGTGTAGGTGGGTGTCGGGGTCAGTGTAGGTGGGTGTCGGGGTCAGTGTTGGTGGGTGTCGGGGTCAGTGTTGGTGGGTGTCGGGGTCAGTATGGTCCTTGCTGAACTGGCTGAATTTCCATCCATGTAGGGACCGGAAGTAATCTAAACATGAACTTCTGTACAACCAGCCAATCAGGTTCTTCCTGAACAATCCGTTCCTCCGGCTATAACCAGCAGCCTGGTACATTGTGTTCTGACTGTGTGGAAAGTCAGAATAAATAGCTCAGTGGGGAGGATTCCCCCATTGATAATGTATGGCTTTAGTGTCACAGTGACTGGCTAGGCCACTCCATGACCTTAATGTGCTTCTTCTTGAGCCACTCCTTTGTTGCCTTGGCGATATGTTTTGGGTCATTGTCATGCTGGAAGACCCATCCATGACCCATCCCTCAGCCAGTGTTCTGGCTGAGGGAAGAAGGTTCTTATCCAAGATTTTCCAATACATGGCCCCGTCTATTGGCCCCTCAATGCGGCAAAGTTGGTCTGTACCTTTATCAGAGAAAGTATCATTTTTCCACCTCTGCTTGACTGTAGGGAAGGTGACTGTAGGGAAGGTGACTGTAGGGAAGGTGACTGTAGGGGAGGGTGACTGTAGGGGAGGGTGACTGTAGGGAAGGTGACTGTAGGGAAGGTGACTGTAGGGGAGGGTGACTGTAGGGGAGGGTGACTGTAGGGGAGGGTGACTGTAGGGGAGGGTGACTGTAGGGAAGGTGACTGTAGGGAGGGTGACTGTAGGGAGGGTGACTGTATGGGAAGGTGACTGTAGGGGAGGGTGACTGTAGGGGAGGGTGACTGTAGGGGAGGTGACTGTAGGGATGGTGACTGTAGGGACGGTGACTGTAGGGGACGGTGACTGTAGGGGACGGTGACTGTAGGGGAGGGTGACTGTAGGGGAGGGTGACTGTAGGGAAGGTGACTGTAGGGGAGGTGACTGTAGGGGAGGGTGACTGTAGGGGAGGGTGACTGTAGGGGAGGGTGACTGTAGGGGAGGGTGACTGTAGGGGAGGGTGACTGTAGGGGAGGGTGACTGTAGGGGAAGGTGACTGTAGGGGAGGGTGACTGTAGGGGACAGTGACTGTAGGGAAGGTGACTGTAGGGGAGGGTGACTGTAGGGGAGGGTGACTGTAGGGTAGGGTGACTGTAGGGGAGGGTGACTGTAGGGGAGGTGACTGTAGGGGAGGGTGACTGTAGGGGAGGGTGACTGTAGGGGAGGGTGACTGTAGGGGAGGGTGACTGTAGGGGAGGGTGACTGTAGGGAAGGTGACTGTAGGGGAGGGTGACTGTAGGGGAGGGTGACTGTAGGGAAGGTGACTGTAGGGAGGGTGACTGTAGGGGAGGTGACTGTAGGGAAGGTGACTGTAGGGGAGGGTGACTGTAGGGGAGGGTGACTGTAGGGGAGGGTGACTGTAGGGATGGTGACTGTAGGGAAGGTGAGTGTAGGGGACGGTGACTGTAGGGAAGGTGACTGTAGGGAAGGTGACTGTAGGGGAGGGTGACTGTAGTGACAGAGTTCTTCGGGTCATAATCAGCATTTTTCTCCTCTGAGCACAGAACTTTCTCCAATCCTTCTCTGAATCATTTAGATGATTGGGGTGACTGTACATGTGTCTTCCTGAGGGGGACCTTGCGGGCGCTGCAGGATTTCAGTCCATGGTGGTGTATTGTGTTACCAATAGTTTTGGTGACTGCGGTCCCAACTGTCTTGAGATCATTCACAAGCTCCTCCCGTGTAGTTCTGGGCACATCCCCCCCCCCCCCATTTTCCTCATGACCATCCTCACCCCATGAGGTGAAATCTTGCATGGAGCTCCAGACTGAGGGCTGATGGTTATTTTGTATTTCTTCCATTTTTGAATAATTGTTCCAACATT
>NC_138776.1:1147816-1249115 GCF_965119305.1 Pelophylax lessonae
TAGGGTCAAGGTTGGGGGTTAGGGTCGGGGTTGGGGTCAGGGTTGGGGTTAGGGTTGGGGTTAGGGTTGGGGTCTGGATTGGGGTTAGGGTTGAGTTCGGTGTTAGGGTTGGGATTAGGATCAGAGTTGGGGTCATGTTAGGGTTGGGGTTAGGGTTGGGGTTAAGGTCAGGGTTGGGGTTAGGGTCTGGGTTAAGGTCAGGGTTAGGGTCGGGGTTGGGGTAAGGGTTGAGGTCAGGGTTGGGGTTAGGGTTAGGGTAAGGATTGGGGTTGAGGTCAGGGTTGGGTTTAGAGTTAGCCAGGGTTAGGGTCTGGTCAGGGTTGGGGGTTAGGGTTGGGGTTGGTGTCGGGGTCAGGGATAGGGTGGTTAGGTTCGGAGTTAAGGTTGGGGTCAGGGTTAGGGTCGGGTTAGGATCAGGGTTGGGGTCAGGTTCGGGGTTAGGGTTGGGGTTAGGGTCAGGGTTGGGGGTTAGGGTTTGGGTCAAGGATGGGGTTAGGGTCAGGGTTGGTGTCGGAGTTAGGGTTAAGGTCAGGGTTGGGGTTGGGTCAGGATTGTGGTTGGGGGTCAGGTAGGTGTTAGGGTTGGTGTTAGGTTTGGAGTTAGGGTTAAGGTCAGGGTTGGGGTTAGGGTCGAGGTTAGGGTTGGGGTTGAGGTCAGGGTTAGGGTCGGGTCAGGGATGGGGGTTAGGTTCGGAGTTAGGGTTGGAGTCAGGTTTGGGGTCAGGGTTGGGGTTGGGGTCAGGGTTGGGGGTCAGGGTCGGGGTAACTCTAAGGTGTAGAATGCTGAATGATACAATAAAATGTAAGAAGAGAAATCTCTCACACTGAGAAGTGGCGGTTGCATTGGCTTTCTCTTTATTTTTCCCCCGATGATCCCGCCAGTAACACTTTATAGTTCTGTCCTGGGGTGACAACACAGCTCCAATATAGAGACAGTGACGGAGCATTTCCATCTGAGGACAGGAGTGTGCTATGACTACAGAACACCTCCCCCGTGGACTGGAGAAGAGGGAGGAGTTCTATGGTCCTAACGCACTTCCAGTCCCAGGGTGACAACCTGCCTCCTCCGTAGATACAGTACAGTGAGTCAGCTTTGCCCCCCTAGAATAGGAAGTGTGTTAGGACTACAGAACACCTCCCCCAACGGTGCAGAGATAGGATGAGTTCTGTAGTCCCAATTGTTAGGGCTACAGAACACCTTCCCCTCTTCCCATCTCCATAACATGGGGGAGGTGTCCTGTAGTCCTGTATTGGGTTGTCACCATACTGTATCTGTGGAGGAGCAGCACTGTCAGCCTAGGACATGAGTAGTAAGACTACAGAACACCTCCCCATCTCCCTATCCCACTTTCTGTCCTGGGGTGACAACGCTCACTCCCTGTTTTGTATCATCGCCACCCTAGGACAGGACTGCAATCCCTGACCCCACCCCCCACCTGGGAGGTATTTTGTAGTCCACAGAAGATGGCTGGTAAGGCTTGCAGTCAGGTGGAATGTAGAAGGAGAATTTTCTGTACACAGGAAGTGTGGGAATGGAAGATACATTGTTACCGATGAAAAACACATTGAGTGTAGCCCCCTATAGGTAGGTGCTAGGTAAGTGCATGGTGGGACTTGGCTGCCTAACAGCAGGGCTGTGATTGCTTCTTGGTCAGGGTGTCAGGGCTTCCAGGTGTGTCTGCTGAGAGGGGAGTCTCTCCACTGGCTCTGTGAGAGGCTTCTCATAGGGCAGTGGAGGAAACCCAATCAGGGGACACATCCCAGCTTGCAACTACCCCAGATTCTGCCTCAGAGGATTCTGGGAGTGGATATAAGTCTGAGGGGCGTGTGTGACTCAGCGTCTTTGGCATCTTTGGCGGGAGCAGAGTCCCAGGAAGGAGAGTGCGGCTGTCTCTCCTCCTGTCTGAGGAAGGCGGATATCTCGGGGTGCTGCCTGAGAGTCCAGAGAGTGCTGAGCTGAGCTGTGGGAATCCGGTGTGCTGAGAGCCTGCGGAGAGAGAGAGGGGTCCAGTCCCAGGAAAGCCTACACAGGTCGTGAGTACTGAGGATTGCCCCTGGGGGTCTGCCTAGAGTCAGAGGGGACCACTCCGGAGAAGGTTCTAGGATCCAAGTGTCAGCTAGCTGTAAAGGGGGTGCCTAGGTTGAGGACCCTGAAGTGACAGGGGGTACCTAGGTTGAGGACCCTGAAGTGACAGGGGGTACCTAGGTTGAGGACCCTGAAGTGACAGGGGGTACCTAGGTTGAGGACCCTGAAGTGACAGGGGGTACCTAGATTGAGGACCCTGAAGTGACAGGGGGTACCTAGGTTGAGGACCCTGAAGTGACAGAGGGGGTACCTGGTCAGGGGACTCGGAAGAGTTAAAGGGGGCGCCTGCAGTTGGGGCCCTGAAGAGTCAGCGCACAGTGTGTAGTGCATCAGTTAAGAGTCGCAGCCATCCAGGATTTCACATCAAGCTACCTCAAGCCAGTGCAAGGCCGGAGGGGGTAGTCAGTGACTTGTGAGTGCCAGCAGTGTCAGAAGTTCAATGTTCTACAGTCCTGGATCTTCTGGACTTAAGTCGGAGTTCCAGCACAGCTTTCAGAGTTACAGTGTGTTTAAAGCGCCAGTAAGCGTCGGCTGGCGTCAAGACAGCGCTAACGGGCATTTTTGCTATAAAAGTCCCGGAGTTGTACATAGTTGAGCCAAAGGAGTATCCCACTGATTCCCTTCTCCCATCCCCGAAATACAATAAAACAAACAAACAAAGATGGCGGAGTTGTCGATGTCTCAGTTCTCACACCCAGGGTCGCAGCTCACATGGGCTGGAGAGGTACCCGGTAACAATGGCAGACCCACATCAGGCCCAATGCCTGGAAAACCTTGCTACATTTGGGGGCTCGTCCGGGATCGGCAAAAAGAAACGTCCAAAAAAATCAATTTTTGTGCCCAGAACTGTTATTCAAACACCAGGCCGGGTGTGAGACTGCAGCTGCGGGAGGCAGGGAGAGTGGGTGGAAGTTGGAAGCCCACATGGAAGGGCGTTGGTGGCAACGCAAATGTGCTAAGAAAAATTGTAATGTGATGAAGACTTTTCATATGGACTATGAGATGTACTCTGCTATCAGAAAATGGAGAGCAGGAGGCAAAAGTGTCAAAGTGTATGAATGCTGCAACTGCTTCACAATGAGAAGTCCCAGGGAGGCCGGGGGCACAGGAAGAGAGGTGCCAGGGGCCTGGTGGTGGTGCATGCTATATGGAAGGATGTTGACCGTGCATTTGACAGCAGGACATTCATTCTCTATAGTTGTTGCACGGATACTGTGGGGATCGTAGTCGACCATGCCAAGAAGGGCAGTGGGGCTAATCCCGGAGCCAGTATAGAAGATGAGGACCATGGTGGCAGTAATGTCGCGGGACTGAAACATTGCGGCGGACAGATCGGACCCTTGACTGACATTTTTGACACTTTTGGGGGTACCAGTGACATTACTACAGTAATCAGTGCTATAAATATGCACTGTCACTGTACTAATGACACTGGCAGGGAAGGGGTTAATTTTTATTGGAGAGGGAGGGGTTAATGTATGCCTGGTGCTTACTGACGTGTGTGGGAGGAGGGGACTGAGTGACACAGGGACAGATAGCAGGTTGAGCTATGCTGAATCCTGTAATCTGACCCTGCCTGTCACTTAGGAGATCCGCCCGCTTTGTTTACACAAGTGGGCGGATCTCCACACTCGATTCCCCGACGATCGGGAAAGAGCAGAGGTGATCACCGCCTCTCCTCCCCTGGCCCGACTCCCGCTGTGACTGAATAGTGGGAGTGAGCCTCCGGTGGCGCGTGCCCGCCGCCGAGGGAGGGGAACGTCTGGTGACGTAGGTCTACGTCGCCAGACGATAACGAGCCACTTTGCGGCAGTACTGTCAATGTGAGCGGTCGGCAAGTGGTTAAATATTTAGAAATGTTTTCTGCTTTTTATGTCACATTTTGAGTGCCGGTTCACATTATTGCGGCTGCAGAGATCGCATGAAATTCATAGCGCACTGCTCCTTCATTACATGCGATCGGAGGTGCAGATGCGAATTCAGCCATACACTTTGTATGGCTGAAATTCGCACTGCACCCGCACAAAAGACGCACAGGACCCTTTTTTTCAGCCGCATCAGAATCGGATCGCACAGCGGTTCACACTTGTGCGATCCGATCCTGTGCGAACTGTCAGATCGCACTGCGATATGCGATCAAACTGGGGGTGTCGTTAACCGCTTGCCGACCGCCGCACGACTATTTACGTCGGCGGTCAGCCCCTCACAGACAAAGCGACGTAGGGCTACATCGCTAGCCTGTGAGGCTCCAGGGAGCGAGCGCGCGCTGCCGCGTGGTCACGGACTCTCCCGCACGTGTGCCCGGTGGACCCGCCGGTCACTCGCAATTGTTAGAGCGGGAGAAAGGCAGGCGGCTAATGTAAACAAAGCCGCCTGTCATTCTTCCCTGTGTAAGAATAGTGATCATATGGTTCTACTATGTAGGACCGTTGATCTCTGTTCTTACACCTCAAGCCACAGCCAATCACAGTTAGAATCACGCCCCTAGGGACACACTTAACCCCTCCCTCTCAAAAAAGTTAACCCCTTCACTGCCAGTGTCATTAGTACAGTGACAGTGCATATGTATAGCACTGATTACTGTAGAAATGTCACTGGTACCCCCAAAAGTGTCAAAAATGTCAGTCAAGGGTCCGATCTGTCCGCCGCAATGTCACAGTACCGCAAAAAAAATCGCAGATCGCCGCCATTACTAGTTTAAAAAAAAAACAATAAAAATGACAAAAATCTTTCCCTTTGTTAGTAAACGCAAAAACTTTTGCGCAAACCAATCAAAATACGCTTTTTGCGATTTTTTTTTACCAAATGTATGGTAAAAAAAAAAATTGGCCTAAAATGTTAAAAAATTTAGATTTTTACATTTTTTTGGGGAATTTCATATTAAAAAAATGTGAAAAATATTGTTATTTTTGCTAAATTGTCGCTCTTTTTTTGTTTATAGCGCATGATCAAAAAAAATCGCACAGGTGATCAAATACCACCAAAAGAAAGCTCTGTTTGTGGGAAAAAAGGACGTTAAATTTAGTTTAGGTACGGCGTCGCACAACCGCGCAATTGTCAGTTAAAGTCACGCAGTGCCGAATCGCAAAATAGGCCCTGGTCAGGAAGGGGGTAAAATCTTCCGGGGCTTAAGTGGTTAATATCACTGAGCGCCGTCACTATATTATCCGGTCTCCTGAAGCGAGGAATAACGGCAAAATTAAAAAAATAAAAAAATGTGAAAAATATTGTTATTTTTGCAAAATTGTCGCTCTTTTTTTGTTTATAGCGCATGATCAAAAAATCCCACAGGTGATCAAATACCGCCAAAAGAAAGCTCTGTTTGTGGGAAAAAAAGGACGTCAAATTCGTTTGGGTACGGCGTCGCACGACCGCGCAATTGTCCTTTAAAGTCACGCAGTGCCGAATCGCAAAATACCCCCTGGTCGGAATGGGGGTAAAATCTTCCGGGGCTTAAGTGGTTAATATCACTGAGCGCCGTCACTATATTATCCGGTCTCCTGAAGCGAGGAATAACGGCAAAATTTAGACTTTTTTCACTTTCACTTATTTATTTATTTATTTATTTATTTATTTATATCACGAGATGAACTTTAAATGTTTTCTGCTTTTTATGTCACGTTTTGATACATTTTATAAGATTTATTTCTATACAATGTAATGAGAATATCGGGATCACAGTCGCATACATTGTATACATTGTTTGCACATTTATTTATATTTAGCGCTCGCTGTACATCGCCCCCTTCAGGACAATTCTTATTGGAATATTTATTATTCTTATACTAGTGATGGGCGGGCAATCTGACACTGACTGACGCTGGGGGCGGGGTTTGAGTAACTGCCGCTGACATCACCCAGTGACAGTAAGGAGGAGATTTACTGACACTGGAGAGTGCAGCTCTGCATGGGAGCCAATCAGCTTCCAGGCTTTTTTTGTAAAAGCTTCATTGAAGAAGCTGATTGGCTCCCATGCAGAGCTGCACTCTCCAGTGTCAGTAAATCTCCTCCCATATCCCGGTTCACACCGGTGCGATGCGGTGCGGGAAACCCTGCGAATCAGAGCCGGTTCCCTCATCGCAGCAGAATCGCACACTGAGATCTGCGAATCGCTGGGGGTGTCGATGTAAAGTTACTGACACACCCCCAGATTGGTTGGCAGATCGCAGTGGGAACTGGTGCAGGAATCGGATCGCAGAGCTGCATTCCCACCCATGCGATCCGATTCCAGTGAGGACCCCCCCCCCCCCCCGTGTGAACCGGTGAGTGATAATATGCACTGTCACTGTACTGACACTGGCTGGGGAGGGGTCCTCCCTACAGAGCTCTGCGCTGTGATTGGACAGAACCGATCAGCAGGTCTCAGCCATCAATTATTGGGCGGGACTTGCTGACAGGCTACAGCAGGTGTAGAGGGGGGACCCAAGGTATAGGTATGTTGTTTAGCCTTCGGATCGAATGCTCTCAGGGTATTTACTCTTTGTATCGAATGCTCTCAGGGCATTTACTCTTCGGATCGAATGCTCTCAGGGTATTTACTCTTTGGATCGAATGCTCTCAGGGTATTTACACTTCGGATCGAATGCTCTCAGGGCATTTTCACTTCGGATCGAATGCTCTCAGGGTATTTACTCTTCGGATCGAATGCTCTCACGGTATTTACACTTCGGATCGAATGCTCTCAGGGTATTTACTCTTTGTATCGAATGCTCTCAGGGCATTTACTCTTCGGATCGAATGCTCTCAGGGTATTTACTCTTTGGATCGAATGCTCTCAGGGTATTTACACTTCGGATCGAATGCTCTCAGGCCATTTTCTCTTCAGATCGAATGCTCTCAGGGCATTTACTGTTCGGATCGAATGCTCTCAGGGTATTTACTCTTTGGATCGAATGCTCTCAGGGTATTTACACTTCGGATCGAATGCTCTCAGGACATTTTCTATTCAAATCGAATGTTCTCAGGGTATTTACTCTTTGGATCGAATGTTCTCAGGGCATTTTATCTTCGGATCGAATGCTCTCAGGGTATTTACTCTTTGGATTGAATGCTCTCAGGGCATTTTCTCTTCGGTTTGAATGTTCTCAGGGTATTTACTCTTTGGATCGATTGCTCTCAGGGTATTTACACTTCGGATCGAATGCTCTCAGGGTATTTACACTTCGGATCGAATGCTCTCAGGGTATTTACTCTTCGGATCGAATGCTCTCAGGGCATTTACACTTCGGATCGAATGCTCTCAGGGCATTTACACTTCGGATCAAATGCTCTCAGGGTATTTACTCTTTGGATCGAATGCTCTCAGGGCATTTTCTCTTCGGATCGAATGCTCTCAGGGCATTTTCTCTTTGGATCGAATGCTCTCAGAGCATTTTCTTTTCGGATCGAATGTCCTCAGGATATTTACTCTTAGGATCGAATGTTCTCAGGGTATTTACTCTTCGAATCGAATGCTCTCAGGGTATTTACACTTCGGATCGAATGCTCTCAGGGTATTTACTCTTCGGATCGAATGCTCTCAGGGCATTTACACTTCGGATCGAATGCTCTCAGGGCATTTACACTTCGGATCAAATGCTCTCAGGGTATTTACTCTTTGGATCGAATGCTCTCAGGGCATTTTCTCTTCGGATCGAATGCTCTCAGGGCATTTTCTCTTTGGATCGAATGCTCTCAGAGCATTTTCTTTTCGGATCGAATGTCCTCAGGATATTTACTCTTAGGATCGAATGTTCTCAGGGTATTTACTCTTCGAATCGAATGCTCTCAGGGTATTTTCTCTTCGGATTGAATGCTCTCAGGGTATTTATTCGTATCGAATGCTCTCAAGGTATTTACTCTTCGAATCAAATGCTCTCAGGGTATTTTCTCTTCGGATCGAATGCTCTCAGGGTATTTACTCTTTGGATCGAATGCTCTCAGGGTATTTACTCTTTGGATCGAATGCTCTCAGGGCATTTACTCTTCGGATCGAATGCTCTCAGGGTATTTACTCTTTGGATCGAATGCACGCAGGGTATTTACTCTTTGGATCGAATGCTCTCAGGGTATTTACTCTTTGGATCGATTGCTCTCAGGGTATTTACAATTCGGATCGAATGCTCTCAGGGTATTTACTCTTTGGATCGAATGCTCTCAGGGTATTTACTCTTCGGATCGAATGCTCTCAGGGCATTTACTCTTCGGATCGAATGCTCTCGGGGTATTTTGTCTTTGGATCGAATGCTCTCTAGGTATTTACTCTTCGGATCGAATGCTCTCAGGGCATTTACTCTTCGGATCGAATGCTCTCGGGGTATTTTGTCTTTGGATCGAATGCTCTCTAGGTATTTACTCTTCGGATCGAATGCTCTCAGGGTATTTACACTTCGGATCGAATGCTCTCAGGGTATTTACTCTTTGTATCGAATGCTCTCAGGGCATTTACTCTTCGGATCGAATGCTCTCAGGGTATTTACTCTTTGGATCGAATGCTCTCAGGGTATTTACACTTCGGATCGAATGCTCTCAGGCCATTTTCTCTTCAGATCGAATGCTCTCAGGGCATTTACTGTTCGGATCGAATGCTCTCAGGGTATTTACTCTTTGGATCGAATGCTCTCAGGGTATTTACATTTCGGATCGAATGCTCTCAGGACATTTTCTATTCAAATCGAATGTTCTCAGGGTATTTACTCTTTGGATTGAATGCTCTCAGGGCATTTTCTCTTCGGTTTGAATGTTCTCAGGGTATTTACTCTTTGGATCGATTGCTCTCAGGGTATTTACACTTCGGATCGAATGCTCTCAGGGTATTTACACTTCGGATCGAATGCTCTCAGGGTATTTACTCTTCGGATCGAATGCTCTCAGGGCATTTACACTTCGGATCGAATGCTCTCAGGGCATTTACACTTCGGATCAAATGCTCTCAGGGTATTTACTCTTTGGATCGAATGCTCTCAGGGCATTTTCTCTTCGGATCGAATGCTCTCAGGGCATTTTCTCTTTGGATCGAATGCTCTCAGAGCATTTTCTTTTCGGATCGAATGTCCTCAGGATATTTACTCTTAGGATCGAATGTTCTCAGGGTATTTACTCTTCGGATCGAATGCTCTCAGGGTATTTACTCTTTGGATTGAATGCTCTCAGGGCATTTTCTCTTCGGTTTGAATGTTCTCAGGGTATTTACTCTTTGGATCGATTGCTCTCAGGGTATTTACACTTCGGATCGAATGCTCTCAGGGTATTTACACTTCGGATCGAATGCTCTCAGGGTATTTACTCTTCGGATCGAATGCTCTCAGGGCATTTACACTTCGGATCGAATGCTCTCAGGGCATTTACACTTCGGATCAAATGCTCTCAGGGTATTTACTCTTTGGATCGAATGCTCTCAGGGCATTTTCTCTTCGGATCGAATGCTCTCAGGGCATTTTCTCTTTGGATCGAATGCTCTCAGAGCATTTTCTTTTCGGATCGAATGTCCTCAGGATATTTACTCTTAGGATCGAATGTTCTCAGGGTATTTACTCTTCGAATCGAATGCTCTCAGGGTATTTTCTCTTCGGATTGAATGCTCTCAGGGTATTTATTCGTATCGAATGCTCTCAAGGTATTTACTCTTCGAATCAAATGCTCTCAGGGTATTTTCTCTTCGGATCGAATGCTCTCAGGGTATTTACTCTTTGGATCGAATGCTCTCAGGGTATTTACTCTTTGGATCGAATGCTCTCAGGGCATTTACTCTTCGGATCGAATGCTCTCAGGGTATTTACTCTTTGGATCGAATGCACGCAGGGTATTTACTCTTTGGATCGAATGCTCTCAGGGTATTTACTCTTTGGATCGATTGCTCTCAGGGTATTTACAATTCAGATCGAATGCTCTCAGGGTATTTACTCTTTGGATCGAATGCTCTCAGGGTATTTACTCTTCGGATCAAATGCTCTCAGGGCATTTACTCTTCGGATCGAATGCTCTCGGGGTATTTTGTCTTTGGATCGAATGCTCTCTAGGTATTTACTCTTCGGATCGAATGCTCTCAGGGCATTTACTCTTCGGATCAAATTCTCTTAGGACATTTTCTCTTCGGATCGAATGCTCTCAGGGTATTTACACTTCGGATCGAATGCTCTTGGGGTATTTTCTCTTTGGATCGAATGCTCTCTAGGTATTTACTCTTCGGATCGAATGCTCTCAGGGCATTTACTCTTCGGATCAAATTCTCTTAGGACATTTTCTCTTCGGATCGAATGCTCTCAGGGTATTTTCTCTTCGGATCGAATGCTCTCAGGGTGTTTTCTCTTCGGATCGAATGCTCTCAGGGTATTTACTCTTCAGATCGAATGCTCTCAGGTTATTTTCTCTTAGGGTTGAATGTTCATAGAGAATTCTCTCACAGGTATATATATATATACATAGAGGAGATGTGTACTGGGGGAGGGAATCTATACTAGGGGGAGGGATGGGGGGCACTGGCTGGGATGTCACCCCCCCCCCCCCATCTCTCCGGGTAATCTGCGTCTCTCTCAGGTGAGGGGGGATTTGTTGCTCGGAGTGTTTCCATCCCCCGCACTGAAGGGAAACTTCCACATCTTCCTTCAACACAAATTTCTGAGTTATTTGTACTTTATTTACCACCCCCCCTCAGTCTTATATCCCCCCTCAGTTTTATCTCCCCCTCAGTCTTATATCCCCCCAGTCTTATTCCCCCCCCTCAGTCTTATCTTCCCCCCCCTCAGTCTTATCTCACCCCCCCTCAGTCTTATATCCCCCCTCAGTCTTATCTCCCCCCTCAGTCTTATATCCCCCCCTCAGTCTTATATCCCCCCCCAGTCTTATCTCCCCCCCCAGTCTTATCTCCCCCCTCAGTCTTATATCCCCCCCTCAGTCTTATTTCCCCCCAGTCTTATATCCCCCCACCTCAGTCTTATATCCCCCCTCAGTCTTATATCCCCCCTCAGTCTTATATCCCCCAGTCTTATATCCCCCCCACCTCAGTCTTATATCCCCCCTCAGTCTTATATCCCCCATCTCAGTCTTATATCCCCCCCCCTCAGTCTTATATCCCCCCCTCAGTCTTATATCCCCCGCCTCAGTCTTATATCCCCCCCTCAGTCTTATATCCCCCCTCAGTCTTATATCCCCCCTCAGTCTTATATCCCCCTGCCTCAGTCTTATATCCCCCCCTTAGTCTTATATCCCCCCCCACCTCAGTCTTATATCCCCCCGCCTTAGTCTTATATCCCCCCTCAGTCTTAAATCCCCTCCTCAGTCTTATATCCCCCCCAGTCTTATATCCCTGCCTAAGTCTTATATCCCCCCCCTCAGTCTTATACCCCCCTGCCTCAGTCTTATATCCCCATGCCTTAGTCTTATATCCCCCCTCAGTCTTAAATCCCCCTCCTCAGTCTTATATCCCCCCAGTCTTATATCCCCCCCCAGTCTTATATCCTCCTCAGTCTTATATCCCCCCAGTCTTATATCCCCCCCCAGTCTTATATCCCCCTCAGTCTTATATCCCCCCCAGTCTTATATCCCTGCCTAAGTCTTATATCCCCCCCTCAGTCTTATATCCGCCCCTCAGTCTTATATCCCCCCCCTCAGTCGTATATCCCCCCCTCAGTCTTATATCCCCCTCAGTCTTATATCCCTGCCTCAGTCTTATATCCCCCCTCAGTCTTATACCCCCCTGCCTCAGTCTTATATCCCCCTCTCAGTCTTATACCCCCCCCTCAGTCTTATATCCCCCCTCAGTCTTATATCCCCCCTCAGTCTTATATCCCCCTGCCTCAATCTTATATGCCTCCTTAGTCTTATATCCCCCCCCCTCAGTCTTATATCCCCCCCCAGTCTTATCTCCCCCCCACCTGAGTCTTATATCCCCCCCTCAGTCTTATATCCCCCTGCCTCAGTCTTATATCCCCTCCCCTTAGTCTTATATCCCCTCCACTCAGTCTTATATCCCCCCCTCAGTCTTATATCCCCCGCCTTGGTCTTATACCCCCCCTCAGTCTTATATCCCCCCTCAGTCTTATATCCCCCCTCAGTCTTATATCCCCCCACCTTAGTCTTATATTCCCCCTCAGTCTTATATCCCCCCCACCTCAGTCTTATACCCCCCTCAGTCTTATATCCCCCCTCAGTCTTATATCCCCCCCAGTCTTATATCCCCCCATCTCAGTCTTATATCCCCCCTCAGTCTTATATCTCCCCCTCAGTCTTATATCCCCCCCAGTCTTATATCCCCCCAGTCTTAAATCCCCCCATCTCAGTCTTATATCTCCCCCTCAGTCTTATAACCCCCCTCAGTCTTATATCTCCTCCTCAGTCTTATATCCCCCCCCTCAGTCTTATATCCCCCCGCCTCAGTCTTATACCCCCCCCTCAATCTTATATCCCCCCTCAGTCTTATATCCCCCCGCCTCAGTCTTATACCCCCCCCTCAGTCTTATATCCCCCCTCAGTCTTATATCCCCCGCCTCAGTCTTATATCCCCCTGCCTCAGTCTTATATGCCTCCTTAGTCTTATATCCCCCCCCTCAGTCTTATATCCCCCCCACCTGAGTCTTATGTCCCCCCCTCAGTCTTATATCCCCTCCCCTCAGTCTTATATCCCCTCCACTCAGTCTTATATCCCCCCTCAGTCTTATATCCCCCCGCCTTAGTCTTATACCCCCCCTCAGTCTTATATCCCCCCTCAGTCTTATATCCCCCCTCAGTCTTATATCCCCCCCAGTCTTATATCCCCCCAGTCTTATATCCCCCCATCTCAGTCTTATATCCCCCTGCCTCAGTCTTATATCCCCTCCCCTCAGTCTTATATCCCCTCCACTCAGTCTTATATCCCCCCCTCAGTCTTATATCCCCCCCGCCTTAGTCTTATACCCCCCCTCAGTCTTATATCTCCCCCTCAGTCTTATAACCCCCCTCAGTCTTATATCCCCCCCCCTCAGTCTTATATCCCCCCTCAGTCTTATATCCCCCCCGCCTCAGTCTTATACCCCCCCTCAGTCTTATATCCCCCCCACCTCAGTCTTATATCCCCCCTCAGTCTTATATCTCCCCCTCAGTCTTATATCCCCCCTCAGTCTTATATCCCCCCCAGTCTTATATCCCCCCAGTCTTATATCCCCCCATCTCAGTCTTATATCCCCTCCCCTCAGTCTTATATCCCCTCCACTCAGTCTTATATCCCCCCCTCAGTCTTATATCCCCCCCGCCTTAGTCTTATACCCCCCCTCAGTCTTATATCTCCCCCTCAGTCTTATACCCCTCCTCAGTCTTATATCCCCCCTCAGTCTTATATCCCCCCCCACCTCAGTCTTATATCCCCCCTCAGTCTTATATCTCCCCCTCAGTCTTATATCCCCCCCAGTCTTATATCCCCCCAGTCTTATATCCCCCCATCTCAGTCTTATATCTCCCCGTCAGTCTTATAACCCCCCTCAGTCTTATATCCCCCCTCAGTCTTATATCCCCCCGCCTCAGTCTTATACCCCTCCTCAGTCTTATATCCCCCCTCAGTCTTATATCCCCCCCCACCTCAGTCTTATATCCCCCCTCAGTCTTATATCTCCCCCTCAGTCTTATATCCCCCCCAGTCTTATATCCCCCCAGTCTTATATCCCCCCATCTCAGTCTTATATCTCCCCGTCAGTCTTATAACCCCCCTCAGTCTTATATCCCCCCTCAGTCTTATATCCCCCCCCCTCAGTCTTATATCCCCCCGCCTCAGTCTTATACCCCCCCCTCAGTCTTATATCCCCCCTCAGTCTTATATCCCCCCGCCTCAGTCTTATATCCCCCCTCAGTCTTATATCCCCCCTCAGTCTTATATCCCCCTGCCTCAGTCTTATATCCCCCCTCAGTCTTATATCCCCCTGCCTCAGTCTTATATGCCTCCTTAGTCTTATATCCCCCCCTCAGTCTTATATCCCCCCCACCTGAGTCTTATGTCCCCCCCTCAGTCTTATATCCCCCCCAGTCTTATATCCCCCCAGTCTTATATCCCCCCCATCTCAGTCTTATATCCCCCTGCCTCAGTCTTATATCCCCTCCCCTCAGTCTTATATCCCCTCCACTCAGTCTTATATCCCCCCCTCAGTCTTATATCCCCCCCGCCTTAGTCTTATATCCCCCCTCAGTCTTATATCCCCCCTCAGTCTTATATCCCCCCTCAGTCTTATATCCCCCCCAGTCTTATATCCCCCCAGTCTTATATCCCCCCATCTCAGTCTTATATCCCCCTGCCTCAGTCTTATATCCCCTCCCCTCAGTCTTATATCCCCTCCACTCAGTCTTATATCCCCCCCTCAGTCTTATATCCCCCCCGCCTTAGTCTTATACCCCCCCTCAGTCTTATATCTCTCCCTCAGTCTTATAACCCCCCTCAGTCTTATATCCCCCCCCCTCAGTCTTATATCCCCCCTCAGTCTTATATCCCCCCGCCTCAGTCTTATATCCCCCCCTCAGTCTTATATCCCCCCTCAGTCTTATATCCCCCCGCCTCAGTCTTATACCCCCCCTCAGTCTTATATCCCCCCTCAGTCTTATATCCCCCCCCACCTCAGTCTTATATCCCCCCTCAGTCTTATATCCCCCCGCCTCAGTCTTATATCCCCCCCTCAGTCTTATATCCCCCCTCAGTCTTATATCCCCCCGCCTCAGTCTTATACCCCCCCTCAGTCTTATATCCCCCCTCAGTCTTATATCCCCCCCATCTCAGTCTTATATCCCCCCTCAGTCTTGTATCCTCCCCTCAGTCTTATAGTCTTATATCCCCCCTCTCAGTCTTATATCCCCTGCCTCAGTCTTATATCCCCCCACCTAAATCTTATATCCCCCCCTCAGTCTTATATCCCCCCTCAGTCTTATATCCCCCCTCAGTCTTATATCCCCCCACCTCAGTCTTATATCCCCCCCTCAGTCTTATATCCCCATCTCAGTCTTATATCCCCCCCCCCATCTCAGTCTTATTTCCCCCCTCAGTCTTATATCCCCCCCATCTCAGTCTTATATCCCCCCTCAGTCTTGTATCCTCCCCTCAGTCTTATAGTCTTATATCCCCCCTCTCAGTCTTATATCCCCTGCCTCAGTCTTATATCCCCCCACCTAAATCTTATATCCCCCCCTCAGTCTTATATCCCCCCTCAGTCTTATATCCCCCCTCAGTCTTATATCCCCTTACCTCAGTCTTATATCCCCCCCTCAGTCTTATATCCCCATCTCAGTCTTATATCCCCCCCCCATCTCAGTCTTATTTCCCCCCTCAGTCTTATATCCCCCCACCTCAGTCTTATATCCCCCCCTCAGTCTTATACCCCCCCTCAGTCTTATATCCCCCCTCAGTCTTATATCCCCCCCATCTCAGTCTTATATCCCCCCCCAGTCTTATATCCCCCCCCAGTCTTATATCCCCCCACCTCAGTCTTATATCCCCCCTCAGTCTTATATCTCCCTGCCTCAGTCTTATATCCCCCACTCAGTCTTATTTCCCCCCCATCTCAGTCTTATATCCCCCTGCCTCAGTCTTATATCCCCCTGCCTCAGTCTTATATCCTCCCCCCTCAGTCTTATACCCCCCCCCCCTCAGTCTCATACCCCTCCCACACCGTTGCTTCGTGGGACAGAGCTGTCCTGCGGCAGTATATGTACGTCTGCTGGTCGGCATGTGATTGAAGTGTCACATGTTGGGTTTTCCTTTACTCAGCAGAACATCGTCTTTTATATTTTACCAAAAAATTGGGGTATGAATTTGTTTTTTTTGCATTAACAATTTTCCCCAAAAAATTCTGAGCAAATATGGAGTGACATAAAAAAAACTGCAACACCCACCATTTTATTCTCTAGGGCTTTATATAAATATATAATGTTTTGGGGGTTCTTCGTAATTTTCTGATTGTTACATAACAACAAAACGTGTCAGGAAAGGCGGGGACAGGACTGAAGGCGGGGACTGGAGGGGGGACTAGAGGCGGAGACTGGAGGGGGTAATTTTACTAAGTCACTTATGGTGATTGGTTGAGATTTGTTGGAAAGACTTGAATTGATAGTGAGTGTGGAGGTCATAGTGAGCAGAGGATTCTGGGAGGTTGGAGGAGAAGACCTGGGAGAAATGGACGGATGATGACGGGAGCGCGTCGTGTCGTGTCGGTGATTTGGTTATACAAACCAGAAACATTTTGTTAGCAAATGAGTTCAGGGAAGCGGCTTAACCCTCTCTGTACCAGACCTACGGAGGACGAAATCCTTCCCTCAACCCTTCTACATCATCCCATCGTAGATAGAGGACAAAGGTGACCAACGTTGGGGAAGAGGTCCTCCAAGGTTCTGATGGTGAAAATGTCAAAGTGCACCAAATCCTTCCACATCTAGAAATACAATGACCGGAGCTGTCACCCGCTGTCCTCAGGCCCGGAGTTCCCCCCAATCAGGCCAACTCAAACAAAGGGCCACTTTACTGTCCTTCAGACTTTGCAGGGGCCGGATTGTGGCCATTAAGAATATAAAATGTCTCAGTGTTAATGGGAGTAAACAAAGCCCCATCATTGGTGTCAGTGGGAGGAATAGTGTCCCATCATTGGTGTCAGTGGGAGGAATAGTGTCCCATCATTGGTGTCAGTGGGAGGAATAGTGCCCCATCATTGGTGTCAGTGGAGGAATAGTGTCCCATCATTGGTGTCAGTGGGAGGAATAGTGCCCCATCATTGGTGTCAGTGGGAGGAATAGTACCCCATCATTGGTGTCAGTGGGAGGAATAGTGCCCCATCATTGGTGTCAGTGGGAGGAATAGTGCCCCATCATTGGTGTCAGTGGGAGGAATAGTGTCCCATCATTGGTGTCAGTGGGAGGAATAATGCCCCATCATTGGTGTCAGTGGGAGGAATAGTGTCCCATCATTGGTGTCAGTGGGAGGAATAGTGCCCCATCATTGGTGTAAGTGGGAGGAATAGTGCCCCATCATTGGTGTCAGTGGGAGGAATAGTGCCCCATCATTGGTGTCAGTGGGAGGAATAGTGCCCCATCATTGGTGTCAGTGGGAGGAATGGTGCCCCATCATTGGTGTCAGTTGGAGGAATAGTGCCCCATCACTGGTGTCAGTGGGAGGAATAGTGCCCCATCATTGGTATCAGTGGGAGGAATAGTGCCCCATCATTGGTGTCAGTGGGAGGAATAGTGTCCCATCATTGGTGTCAGTGGAAGGAATAGTGTCCCATCATTGCTGTCAGTGGGAGGAATAGTGCCCCATCATTGGTGTCAGTGGGAGGAATAGTGTCCCATCATTGGTGTCAGTGGAAGGAATAGTGTCTCATCATTGCTGTCAGTGGGAGGAATAGTGTCCCATCATTGGTGTCAGTGGGAGGAATAGTGCCCCATCATTGGTGTCAGTGGGAGGAATAGTGCCCCATCATTGGTGTCAGTGGGAGGAATAGTGTCCCATCATTGGTGTCAGTGGGAGGAATAGTGCCCCATCATTGGTGTCAGTGGGAGGAATAGTGCCCCATCATTGGTGTCAGTGGGAGGAATAGTGTCCCATCATTGGTGTCAGTGGGAGGAATAGTACCCCATCATTGGTGTCGGTGGGAGGAATAGTGCCCCATCATTGGTGTCAGTGGGAGGAATAGTACCCCATCATTGGTGTCGGTGGGAGGAATAGTGCCCCATCATTGGTGTCAGTGGGAGGAATAGTGTCCCATCATTGGTGTCGGTGGGAGGAATAGTGCCCCATCATTGGTGTCAGTGGGAGGAATAGTGCCCCATCATTGGTGTCAGTGGGAGGAATAGTGTCCCATCATTGGTGTCAGTGGGAGGAATAGTGTCCCATCATTGGTGTCAGTGGAAGGAATAGTGCCCCATCATTGGTGTCAGTGGGGGTAAAAGTAATGGGTGGACCTCTGATGTTAAGGTGGGACCTCTGATGTTATGAGAGGACCTCTGACATGATGCGGGGACCTCTGACGTGATGGGAGGGCTTCCGATGTGATGGGGGACCACTGATGTGATGGAGGGATTCTTATGTGATGGGAGACCCTTAAGAGAAGGGGGTCACTTTTGATGTTTATTGGGGACACTGATGGGAAGGGAGGGTCTGAATTGAGGGGGGACTCTGATATGATTGGGGGCTCTGTGAAGGGGGGGCTTTAATGTGATTATGGGACTTTTATGTAAGGGAGGACCTTTAAGAGAAGGGGGGACTTTTGACGTTAAAAGGGGACTGACATGATGTGGGGGTTTCTGAGAAAGGGGGACTTTGATGTGATTTGGGGGGGGGGGGATCTTCTAATATGAAGGTGATTTCATGGAGACACGCATCCTCCCAGCTTCCCATTGATGGTCCGATTTGTAGATTGGGGTTCCTGGAGATGTTGCGCACTTTTAAAGGGTTCAGTCTGAGAAAGCCGTCCATAGACAGATCTGTATATTCCTGAGAATGGCGAATACTGAGAGATCCCCCCTCTGGAAGCGCAGATGGGACCCCCCCCCTCCTCCCCTCCCAACACACACAGGAAAAGAGCTCCTTTTTCTACGATGAAAAGGAAAAGTTTGCAAAATAATCCCCGCAATTTTCCGACATGTTGAGAAATGTCTGAAAACAAACGCTGCCGCAGTGCGAGTGACCGAGCGTGCAAGAATCTGCCTAGGGAGGCTTAAAGAGTAACTCTGCTTTCATGGAAGGAAAAAAGAGCAAATAAAATATGCCCTACAATCGCTATACAAGACATTCTGTCATTTAAAGTGGATGTAACCCTCAGACATCTGAACAAAGCCCCTCCCTCTATAGTGTGTACTTATCTCAGTCCAGAGCACTGAGTGTCATTTCTGTCTGCTGCTTCCTTCCTCTGCTATCTGCATGAGTCTCCTCCTCCTCCTTCCTCCCTCCCTCCTCCTCTGCTATCTGCATGAGTCTCCTCCCCCTCCTTCCTCTGCTATCTGCATAAGTCTCCTCCCCCTCCTCCCTCCCTCCCTCCTCCTCTGCTATCTGCATGAGTCTCCTCCCCCTCCTTCCTCTGCTATCTGCATGAATCTCCTCCCCCTCCCCTCCCCCTCTGCATGAGTCTCCTCCCCCTCTCCTCTTTCCTCTGCTATCTGCATGAGTCTCCTCCCCCCCCCTCTCCTCCTTCCTCTGCTATGTGGATGAGTCTCTCATCTGACCCCGGACTCCCAAGGTAAGGCGGTCAAACAAAGAAAGTAAATATAATGCGAGGATACGTATACATATTAGTACGCTGTCAGTATTATAATTATGTTGTCCTGAATATTCGGATTCTTGTTTACGGATGAGGAGGTCACCTGGTGTAGTAGAGGTAATTAGTAGGAAAATATTCTTTACAATCATGGGTTTGCATGAGGCATTTTATTCATTTATTATCTTACACGTTTCTGGATAAAAAAGGGCTTCTGTGAAGGAGAAGGTGTCTGGATAAATAAAGGCTTCTGTGAAGGAGAAGGTGTCTGGATAAATAAAGGCTTCTGTGAAGGAGAAGGTGTGTAGACCTGACTGTACATTCTATATCCTCGAAGGCTGGAACATTCTGGAACAGTCATACTTCCACTGCCAATACTTGGACTAAATTACAAACCTCCTTTGAGGTCAGTGACCCCAAGCTCTTTCTCACCAGTAGACCCCGATTAGGATTGGTTCCAGACAACTTTTTTCTTGTGGTCTTCAACCTCTTATGAAATGCAGATCATCAATAATGCTGCCAAGACTGAGCTTTGCCCCTTGTGAGGGCACCAAGTCTGAGCCTCTTCCTGGATGATAAAGAGTCCAAACCGCTGGAGCTCTCATTAATGATATGGTCTAAATTGGGCTACTCACCTTGAGAAGGTAGAGACATGACTGTTGCCCCTAGTCTCAATGATATGGCCAACAGCCACTCCAACCGTAGGGCAGAAACCGAGCCATTGCTCATTGATGATATGGCCAAAACTGAGCACCTCCCTTGATTAGGCAGAGACTGAGCTGCCTCTCATCCTGATGACATGGCCAGATTGAACTACTGTCTTTGAGAAAACAAAGACTGAGCCACTGCTTCTTCCCTTGAAGACATAGCCAAGACCGCCGATGGCACAATTATCAGCCCGTCCCCGCATGCCGAGGTTCTAGGTGTCATCCTGGACTCTGAGCTATCATTTCAGTCCCACATCCAATCAATGTCCAAATCTTGTCTCCTCAACCTCCGCAACATCTCCAAAATATGTCCCTTTCTAACCGATACCACTAGACTCTTAATTCACTCCCTGGTCATCTCTCACCTCAACTACTGAAACTCCCACCTCATTGGCTTACCTTACATAGACTATCCCCCCTTCAGTCCAATATGGATGCTGCTGCCAGGCTCATCCACCTTACAAACCACTCAGTGTCTGCTACTCATTTCTGCTAATCCCTCCACTCAGTTTCCTCCACACCTTTCTGGCAATCCCTCCATTGGATTCCACTCACCCAATTAATTAAATTCAAAATACTAACAACAACTTACAAAGTCATCCACAGCTTAGCCCCCAACTACATCACTAGCCTCGTCTCAAAATACCAACCCAATCGCTCTCTTCGGTCCTCTCAAGACCACCTGCTCTCTAGCTCTCTTGTCACCTTCTCACATTCTCACCTTCAGGACTTTTCCTAAGCCTCTCCCATCCCATGGAACCCCCTACCTCAATCTATTGGACAAGCTCCTACTCTGTTTGCTTTTAGACGATCCATAAAACCCTCCTCTTCAGAGAAGCCTACTGTGACAGGAAGTCAGGTAAATCTGTGGATGTTGTCACAGACAGGAGATACATGTCTGCTTGGTTTAGACAATTCACCAATTACTATAGGGTGTCGGCTGCAGAGGTAGCCAGCAGGAAGGTTTAAGGAAGTTAAAAAACCTTCAGCTATTCAGAATGAGGAAATTAAGGCCTCTATAATTTGTCTATTGATTGCTGCCTCCTGACGCCGTGTGGGTAGAGGAGGACAGTCAGATGGGTGCCTCCTGAAGCTGTGTGAGTATAGGAGAGGAATATACCTCCTGAAGCTGTGTGAGTATAGGAGAGGAATACCTCCTGAAGCTGTGTGAGTATAGGAGAGGAATACCTCCTGAAGCTGTGTGAGTATAGGAGAGGAATACCTCCTGAAGCTGTGTGAGTATAGGAGAGGAATACCTCCTGAAGCGATGTGCGCTGAGGAGGGTAAAAAGAGTGAAGACTTCTCAAGGTGAGGTCATGGATTGTTTCTATGTGAAGAGAAACCAATGAACATTTTCTGTGTGAAGAGATAATAAATGGACTATTGAGTGTCTGCTGTAGGATCAGCAAAGTTTGCCCAACAGTAGGTTGGAGACAGACTCCGTAGGTAGGTTCCTGTATGTGAGAAGGTAACCGCCCACAGTGGCAATGATTTTTTTTGTGTTTTATTTTATTTTTGATGTTTTTGAGGCTTGCACTTGTGTGAAGAAAATTGCAAGAATAAAACCTTACACTGTTGTTTGCAACCACTTCTCGGCTATCTCCCTGTGTAACAAACCCCCCAAGGGGTCATCCACACCCGCCACCGAGCTAATCTCCCACACTACCCTGCCCCCACCAAACAACTGTACTTTCATTTTCCCCATCACCCTCTCCCCCACAGCGATTACCTTTTGTATCACTTGACCCTCCCTCCTGGATTGTTAGCTCTCAGGATCAGGGCCCTCTGATTCCTCCTGTATAGAATTGTTTTGCAACTGTATTGTCTCCCTTTATGTTGTAAAGCGCTGTGCAAACTGTTGGCGCTGTATAAGCCCTGTATAATAAGAGAAGCCACTCCATCTAATAAGACAAGAGACTGAGCCATTGCCCCTCCTCTCTTACACTTATGATGATACCAAGATTGAGCCATTTCCCGGATGATAAGGAAGAGGTCAGTTTGCTGGACTTGCTCCTACCCATGATGACATGGCCAAAAGCCACTTTGCCAATAAGGCAGAGAGTGAGCTGTTGCCCCTCCCATTGATGATATGGCCATGATTAAGACCTCCCCTGATTAGGCAGAATCTGAGCTGCCCCTCCTCTTGATGACATAGCCAAGATTGAACTACTGTCTCTGATAAAGCAAAGACTGAACCACTGCCCGTTCCCCTGAAGACATAGCAAAGATGGAGCCACTCCACCTGATAAGGCAAGAGACAGAGCCACTGCCCCTCCCCTTGGAGACATGGCCAAGATGGAGTCATTCCACCTAAGGTAGAGATGGAGCCATGGCCCCTCCCCTTGGAGACATGGCCAAGATGGAGTCATTCCACCTAACGTAGAGATGGAGCCATGGCCCCTCCCCTTGGAGACATGGCCAAGATGGAGTCATTCCACCTAAGGTAGAGATGGAGCCATGGCCCCTCCCCTTGGAGACATGGCCAAGATGGAGTCATTCCACCTAAGGTAGAGATGGAGCCATGGCCCCTCCCCTTGGAGACATGGCCAAGATGGAGTCATTCCACCTAAGGTAGAGATGGAGCCATGGCCCCTCCCCTTGGAGACATGGCCAAGATGGAGTCATTCCACCTAACGTAGAGATGGAGCCATGGTCCCTCCCCTTGGAGACATGGCCAAGATGGAGTCATTCCACCTAACGTAGAGATGGAGCCATGGCCCCTCCCCTTGGAGACATAGCCAAGATGGAGTCATTCCACCTAAGGTAGAGATGGAGCCATGGCCCCTCCCCTTGCAGACATGGCCAAGATGGAGTCATTCCACCAAAGGTAGAGATGGAGCCATGGCCCCTCCCCTTGGAGACATGGCCAAGATGGAGTCATTCCACCTAAGGTAGAGATGGAGCCATTGCCTTTTCCCTTTAAGGCATGGCCAAGATGGAGTCATTCCACCTAAGGTAGAGATGGAGCCACTGACTCTCCCTTTGAAGACATGGCCAAAGCCGAAAGACTCCCCCTAAAAAAGGCAGAGACTGAGATGCTGCCTCCTCTCTTGATGACATGGTCAAAAGTAAGTCCCACCTTCAAAATGCTTCCAAAAATTCATGCATCATCAGAGGCTGCATGGTTTGTGCCCAGCCACATGAAAGGTGTCAGTTCATACACTATGAATCCAGTTATAAATGTCTTCCTTGGTTTACTTAGCTGAACGATAATGTAACGGGTGCCATGCTTTTTTTTTTTTTTTTTAAAGGATAGATCCACTTTATATGTACAGTTTATTTCTGTTAGGGTGGCATTGATAGGGATTGGAAATGAGCTCAGCTTTGCACATATTATTGGCAATTACAGCCGCCAATCATGTATGTCACCAATCTGTAATAGTTTGACAGTCCACAGAGTATTGACTGACTAGGCTGGGTGTCAGACTATGGAGATAACTCTTCCGGAGCTCAGTGTGGATAACAGGCACTCCAAATCTATCGTATAACATGGCGCTGAGAGGATGACATGAAAGGCAATGAAGGGCCTTATTCATTGCCCATTTTACTCCTTCCAGCAACCAGGGCAAGGTGTCAGTTATCAGCCCTGAGCTCACCCAGAAGGAAAGCCTCCATGGGGCCTAAAGACAACTTAAAGTTGTCCTTTAGAAAATATCCCCACATCCCTGACACAGTCAACCTGGAGTAATACTTCCTCCCCCAACCATAGACATTAACCTGGCTGGCCATTACTCATGTGCCGCAGTACCATTCCTCCCTATGGGTAAGCCATGCTCATGGTGGCCTCCATCAATCCTTCCACATACTGACCACCTAGAAGAATAATGTGGGGCCAACGCACAGTTTAAAGGGGAGCTGGCCAGGACCATGCCCGAGGAAAGATTGCTGAATCAGGAGGGGCGGTAAGTATTATACCACATGGGTGGTGGGGGCATTTTATAAAGGACAACGTCACCAAAATCCAGACTCTGGTTTGACATCTCAGATGGGGAGAGAATACAAATAACAACACACACACAGCTATCCCTAATCAGTAATCACTCTGCACTCATAGGATTGTTAGGCCATGGTAACCTATAGCAACCAACCATTGATAGTTACATAGTTTGTGAGGTTGAAAAAAGACACCAGTCCATCCAGTTCAACCTATGATGTGTGTTTATGTGCATAGTACATTGTACACCCCTGTATGTTGTACATTGTATACCCCTGTATGTTGTACATTGTACACCCCTGTATGTTGTACATTTTATACCCCTGTATGTTGTACATTGTACACCCCTGTATGTTGTACATTGTACACCCCTGTATGTTGTACATTGTATACCCCCTGTATGTTGTACATTGTATACCCCTGTATGTTGTACATTGTACACCCCTGTATGTTGTACATTTTATACCCCTGTATGTTGTACATTGTATACCCCCTGTATGTTGTACATTGTACACCCCTGTATGTTGTACATTGTACACCCCTGTATGTTGTACATTGTATACCCCCTGTATGTTGTACATTGTATACCCCTGTATGTTGTACATTGTATACCCCCTGTATGTTGTACATTGTACACCCCTGCATGTTGTACATTTTATACCCCTGTATGTTGTACATTGTATACCCCTGTATGTTGTACATTGTATACCCCTGTATGTTGTACATTGTATACCCCTGTATGTTGTACATTGTATACCCCTGTATGTCGTACATTCTATACCCCTGTATGTCGTACATTCTATACCCCTGTATGTTGTACATTGTATACCCCTGTATGTTGTACATTGTATACCCCTGTATGTTGTACATTGTATACCCCCTGTATGTTGTACATTCTATACCCCCTGTATGTTGTACATTGTATACTCCTGTATGTTGTACATTGTATACCCCCTGTATGTTGTACATTGTATACCCCTGTATGTTGTACATTGTACACCCCTGTATGTTGTACATTGTACACCCCTGTATGTTGTACATTGTATACCCCCTGTATGTTGTACATTGTATACCCCTGTATGTTGTACATTGTATACCCCCTGTATGTTGTACATTGTATACCCCTGTATGTTGTACATTGTATACCCCTGTATGTTGTACATTGTATACCCCCTGTATGTTGTACATTGTATACCCCCTGTATGTTGTACATTGTATACCCCCTGTATGTTGTACATTGTATACCCCCTGTATGTTGTACATTGTATACCCCCTGTATGATGTACATTGTATACCCCCTGTACGTTGTACATTGTATACCCCCTGTACGTTGTACATTGTATACCCCCTGTATGTTGTACATTGTATACCCCCTGTATGTTGTACATTGTATACCCCCTGTATGTTGTACATTGTATACCCCCTGTATGTTGTACATTGTATACCCCTGTATGTTGTACATTGTATACCCCTGTATGTTGTACATTGTAACAATAAACAATAGTTTTTTGAAACTATCGATGCTCCCTGCTGATACGACTGCTTGTGGAAGAGAATTCCACATCCTTACCGCTCTTACAGTGAAGAACCCCTTACGCATTTTAAGGTTAAACCGCCTTTCCTCTAGTTTTAGTGAGTGGCCACGTGTCTTATTGTATTCCCTTTCTCTGAATAGTTTGTTCTTTATGCTCGGGTCGCCAGTACAGTATTTGTACATTGATATCATATCCCCCCTCAATCGTCTCTTCTCCAGAGAGAATAAGTTCAGTGCTTGTAGTCTTTCCTCATAGCTGATGTCCTCCATTCCCCTAATTATTTTTGTTGCCCTTCTCTGGACTTTCTCCAGTTCCAGCACATCCTTCCTGAGGACCGGTGCCCAGAACTGGACAGCATACTCCAGATGTGGCCGGACCAGAGTCTTGTAGAGCGGGAGAATAATCTCTTTATTTCTGGAGTGAATCCCCTTTTTTATACATCCCAGTATTCTGTTGGCTTTGCTTGCAGCGGCTTGGCATTGCATGCCACTGCCAAGCCTGTTGTCTACCAGTACCCCCAGGTCCTTTTCCATCCTAGACTCACCCAGAATTCATCAGTCATCCTTCATTGTTGTGGCTGCCCTAGACCCTTTTTGCCTTACATGAGACCTCAGTAACCCATAGTAACCAATCAGTATTTGCCCTCAACTCTCTGCACTGCTAAACTGAATGAGGCCATGGTAACCCATAGTAACCATTACCTAGCTGTCCCAAACCCTATACACTGCTGTACTGAATGAAACCACATAGAAATCATCTCTAAAATCTCTGCAATGCCGTACTTAATAAGGACATGGTAACCCATAGCAACCCAATAAAAATCAATCTTCATTGTTATGACGGCTCTATAGCAACCAATTCGTAATCATCCTCCATTTTGAGGTTGCCCTAAATTTTTTGTACTTAGGCCATGGTAACCCACCCCATACCAACCAATCCCCAAATATCCTCCATTGTTATGAGTGCCCCAAACCCTCCACCCTGCCATACTCTAAAAGGCTCTGGTAACCTATAGCAACCAATCAATCATCCTTCATTGTAATGGCTACTCTAAATTTTCTCCACTACTGAATGGGGTCATGGTAACCCATAGCAACCGATCTCTAACTGTCCTCTATTGTTATGGCTGCCCTACACTTTCTGCACTGCTGTAACTTATTAAGGACATAGTAACCCATAGCAACCGATCCTTACCTGTCCTCCATTGTTATGGCTTCCCAAAACCCACCACACTGCTGCACTGATTGAGGCCATGGTAACTCATAGCAACCAGTCCTCCACTGTTATGGCCACCCTAAACCCTCTGTGCTGTCATACTGACTGATGCCACGGTAACCCATAGCAACCAATAGATAATCAGACGCCATTGCTCAGCCCGCCTGCACTCTGTGCTTTGTCTGTTTATGTAAAATGAAACAAAACAAATCCTAATTTCTCCGTTCTCTCGCAGGACCCCATATAAAGTCACTGAGCTCCGTGTCCCCCCAGGCCTCGCACACAGACACCCCATTGTACGCCCATCCTGGCACAACGCACCCCCCCACCCCCCCCCCCAGGACACAGCGAAATCCGCGCTTTATTATACAACAATTACAAAATACACGCCTGGCATATCGCCATATTTATTAACCCCTCACCTCCCGAAACAACGCCCTGCCACCGCCGGAGCAACGCTCTGTCCTGAGACCTGCTCCAATGAGACCTGCAGAGCGTTACTCCACAGCTGCCTCTTGCAGAGCATTACTCCCAGCCTGTATCCAGCAGAGCATCACTCCCAGCCTGCATCTGCAGAGCGTTACTCCCAACCTGTGTCCAGCAGAGCATTACTCCCAGCCTGCATTCTGCAGAGCGTTACTCCCAGCCTGCATCCTGCAGAGCGTAACTCCCAGCCTGCATCCGGCAAAGTGTTACTCCATAGCTGAGTCCTGCAGAGCGTTACTCCACAGCTGCGTCCTGCAGAGCGTTACTCCACAGCTGCGTCCTGCAGAGCGTTACTCCACAGCTGCGTCTTGCAGAGCGTTACTCCACTGCTGCGTCTTGCAGAGCGTTACTCCACAGCTGCCTCCTGCAGAGCCTGGCTGCAATAAAGAAGAACTCCAGTGAAAATGTTATTTTACCTTTACCAAAAAAACAACCTTTGCAGACAAGGAGCGCCTCCGGATAAAACAGAATGGGCGGCGGCTCTGACTAAATTTGGACTTTCTATAGGTGTAAGCCAATTTCATCGCCGCCCCCCCCCCCCCCCCCACCCCCACAGCCTGACCACAAAACTCCCAGAGATGTCATCATCCCGTCCTGCCTTGTTGCTAAGGGCGTTGCTAGGACACAGTGAAAACTTACAAAGGGAGACCAAATGGCCGTCTTTCTGGAGGATGGGAGTTGTATGCGGAGAACCAACCGTCATATAAATGTCATTACTGATATGGAAAAAATTCATGTAGTCAAAGTACGGATCCCCGAGCATCCCAAATACTAAAAACCATGGTGGGACTACGTGGATCAGCTCATATAGGCAGTCCAATGCCACTGAAATAACGCCTGGGATCATGTATGGAGAACCTCTACCTGAACCACAATGTCCCTTAACCCATGTGGTCCTTGATTAATTGAGAGACTAGGCTGAAGAATTGAGCCTCCGAGAGCTGGCCGGGTGCACTAGGCCATCTGACCACCTCTACTCCATGGCCAGAATTACCGATGGTAGATGTTCCACTTAACACTTGATTCCTTTGGTGGACTATTTTAGTGCAGTGGGCCAGCTCTCAGTGGCTCAGTTCTTCAGCCTAGTCTCTCAATTGGTCAAGGACCACATGGGTTGAAGGACATTGTAGTTCAGGAAGAGATTTGTTCTCCATACATGACCAATTGAGAGACTAGGCTGAAGAACTGAGCCACTGAGAGCGGGTCCACTGCACTAAAATAGTCCACCAAAGGAATCAACGGGAATGTGTCACTGTGTCAAGTGGAACAACTGCCATTGGTAATTCTGGCCTTGGAGTAGAGGTGGTCAGATGGCTCCGTCGTACTCCAAGTGCAGCCGGCCAGCTTTCGGAGGCTCAATTCTTCAGCCTAGTCTCTCAATTGGTCAAGGACCACATGGATCAAGGGACATTGTAGTTCAGGAAGAGATTTGTTCTCCATAAATGACCAATTGAGAGACAAGGCTGAAGAATTGAGCCTCCGAAAGCTGGCCGGCTGCACTTGGAGTAGGCACACTTTTATTACAGTGGGGTTACAATGGAGCCATCTGACCCCCTCTATTCCAAGGCCAGAATTACCGATGGCAGTTGTTCCACTTGACACAGTGACACATTCCCGTAGATTCCTTTGGTGGACTATTTTAGTGCAGTGGGCCAGCTCTCAGTGGCTCAGTTCTTCAGCCTAGTCTCTCAATTGGTCATGTATGGAGAACAAATCTCTTCCTGAACTATAATGTCCCTTAACCCATGTGGTCCTGGACCAATTGAGAGACTAGGCTGAATAATTGAGCCACTGAGAGCTGGCCTGCTGCACTAAGTCCACCAAAGGAATCAAGTGTTAAGTGGAACATCTACCATCGGTAATTCTGGCCATAGAGTAGAGGTGGTCAGATGGCCTAGTGCACCCGGCCAGCTCTCGGAGGCTCAATTCTTCAGCCTAGTCTCTCAATTAGTCAAGGACCCCATGGGTTAAGGGACATTGTGGTTCAGGAAGAGGTTCTCCATACATGATCCCAGGCGTTATTGCAGTTGGCGTTGGACTGCCTATATGAGCCGATCCACGTAGTCCCATTAATGAGACCATTTAGGAGTGTGGGGCCCATTCTATGTCTGTGTGTGAGACAACGTTGTCCACCATGGTTTTTAGTATATGGGATACTCGGGGATTCCTACTTTGACTACATGAATTTATGTCTATTTTTTCATTAACGACATTTATATCATGGTTGGTTCTCCACATACAACCCCTTTTCTCCAGGGGGGGGGGGGGGGGCATTTGGCCTCCCTTTGTAGGTATTTACTGATTCTACATCAGTTGTGGAGGGACCCCGTCTTATGAACACATCGGTGTGTAATTTATACAAATCTCTCCCAATTGTTGGGTTGGGGTCACGCGGTGTTTTTTTATTTGGTAGCATTTCGTTGTTAGGACCCTCCCAGCCATTACTGCTCACCCCCACTATTACAGGAGCGAGCTCTCAAACCCCCCGCACATGTGTGGTCCCCCATCTCCCCCATTGGCTGGAAATGTCCTAGCAACAAGGCAAGAAGGCTTGATGCCATCTCTAAGAATTTTGCAGCCAGGCTTCAGGCCTACTACACCCATAGCTGGGGCATTATTTACATTTAGTCAAAGCTGCACAGTTTGGTTTTTTGCACCCCCTACCTGCAGAGGCAATTTTTTGAAAAGGTGAACTTAACCCTTTAAGCCAAAAGCAACACATGGGGGGGATTTACTAAAACTGGAGCACTCAGAATCTGTGTGGCAGCCAATCAGCTTCTTTAATTAGACTTTGACAATAAAACCTGGAAGCTGATTGGTTTCTATGCCCGGCTGCATCAGATTTTGCATGCTTCAGTTTTAGTAAATCTACCCCCATAGGCTACCCATAGCAACCAAACAGAATCCATTTTGATTCCTTGAGGTTTCGGTAAAGTTATTCCTTATTGGTTACATTTTTGCTCCTTGCATTGCTTACAGAATAAGCCAAATCGAGGCTGCAGTGCTGCGTGTGCAAAACAGTAGGTAAGGTGCGCTAAAATGACAAACAATAATAATAATGGTGGAGATGCCACTTTAGCATGACTTCAATACTAAGGAATCCGGGCCAATCAGTGGCCTCCTCTCTCCATACATGGTGATGATCATCGCTGCTACAAGGGAATGTCCTCCTGCATTACTGAGACTAAACCTTTTCTTTAATGGTTCAATTCTCTTCAGCTACTACATGCTAAGGGGGGGGGGGCTGCAGAGGGGTACAAGATGAGCAGATAGCCGGCAATTAGAGGTATAGAGGCACCACTTGGGGAAATCATGAGGAGTGCCATAGACATTTCCTCACCACTCTGCAGTACAAATGTTGGTGCGGAGACAGATTCATGAACCCGTCGGGGAAAGGTACGCGGATCTCTTCCATGGAGGGGGGGGACTGAGACTGGAGTGTCCAATTCACAGTCACCCTATACTCAGCGCATGCCCAGCCCCTTGTTATGTAGACAGCTTCCCACACAGGCCTCCCTAGTTGCTATGAAGCTGGCAGCCTCTGGCATCATAGCAACCGATGACTCATCTCTGGCCCCATTCAGCTGCACGGCCGATACCATCATAGCAATGGATGACTTCTCTCCATTCAGCTGTCATTCAGGAGATTCCCTGGCCAGGAGCTGAATAGAGCCAGGGACAAGTTATAGGTTGCTATGATGCCAGCGGCAGCCAGCTTCATAGCAACCAGTGAGCCCTGTGAGGTAAACTGTCTTATTCATGTCCCACTCTGTTCACCGGCGTGTAAACACCATGGTCATTCCATACTCAACCCCTACTAAATGCACATTTTCCCACACAGGGCTCCCTGGTTGCTATGAAGCTGGCAGCAGCTGGCATCATAGCAACCGATGACTCATTCCTGGCCCCATTCAGCTGTACAGCCGACACCATCATAGCAACAGATGACTTCTCTCCATTCAGCAGTAATTTAGGAGATTCCCTGGCCAGCAGCTGAAAAGAGCCAGGGACAAGTCATAGGTTGCTATGATGCCAGAGGCTGCCAACTTCATAGCAACTAGTGAGCCCTGTGAGGTAAACTGTCTTATTCATGTCCCACTCTGATCACCCGCGTGTCCACACTGTGTTCATTCCATACTCAGCCCCTTACTAAGTGCACAGTTTCCCACACAGGGCTCCCTGGTTGCTATGAAGCTGGCAGCTGCTGGCATCATAGCAACTGATGACTCATCCCTGGCCCCATTCAGCTGTCCAGCTAACACCATTATAGCAACAGATGACTTCTCTCCATTCAGTGGGAATGCTGGTGAATGAGGTCATCATCATCCCGCCCCTTTGTTTCCTTTCAACTGCTGGCCAGCAGCTGGAGCCAAGTCATGGTTTGCTATAATGCCAGCGGCTGCCGGCTCCATAGCAACCATGGAGCTCTGTATGGTAAGCTGTCATCATCCTAGCACAAAATGCCCCACTATGAGCACCGGCCTGTCCACACCACGGTCATTCCATAATCAGACCATTGCTAAGTGCACAGCCTCCTACACAGGGCTCCCTGGTTGCTATGGAGCTGGCAGCAGCTGGCATCATAGCAGCCATTGGCTCATCCCTGGCCCCATTCAGCTGCACAGCCGACACCATCATAGCAACAGATGACTTCTCTCCATTCAACTATCAGCCGGGAAATTCCCTGGCCAGCAGCTGAAAGAAAACATAAGGAGTGGAAATGTTGATGAATGATGTCATCAGCATCCCGCCCCTTTGTTTTGTTTCGGTCATAGGCAAGCAGCTGAATAGAGCCAGGGACAAGACATGGGTTGCTATGCCAGTGGCTGCTGGCTTCATAGCAACCAGGGAGCCGTGAGTGGTAAGTGGTCATATTCATGACATCATCCTAGCATAAAATGCCCCACTCTGAGCACCGGTCTGTCCACACCACGGTCATTCCTTAATCAGACCATTGCTAAGTGCACAGCCTCCCTCACAGGGCTCCCTGGTTGCTATGGAGCTGGCAGCTGCTGGCATCATAGCAACCGATGACCAGGGCCGGTGCTAGACTATTTTACTCTCTAGGCAAGACCAGCTACTTGCGCCCCCCCCCCAAAAAAAATAAAAATAAAAAGGGAAGGGGGTTAAAAACTCCTTTATGTCATACCCAGTGACCCTGATCTGATGGCTCCTCTATGTTATGCTGTCATACCCAGTGACCCCAATATTCCTCCATGTCACACCTGGGGACCCTAATGTCCCTCTATGCCACACCAAGGGACCCCGATGATCCTCCATGTCACACCAGGGGCACCTGATGTTCCTCCATCTCATACCCAGAGACCCTGATGTTCCTCCATGTCACACCTGGGGACCTCAGTCCCCCATGGCACACCCAGGGACCCCAATTCCTCATGGCACACCTGGTGACCCCCGAAACCCTGTTACAACCGGTGACCCCTATCCCCCATGGCACACCCGGTGACCCTGATTCCCTTTCACACCAGGGATCCTCCATGTCACACCCAGGAACCCTGATCCCCTGTTCTGGGGACACTCACTGGGCAGTATGAAGAGAGTGGCCCCCACTCTGCCCTCCTTCACTGTGATCCTGCTGATTCCTTCTCCCAGGACGCTCCTCTCCTGGACCACAGTGCTCACCACAGCTCCAACCGGCTCCGGTCCGAGAACTCCGCACGTCCCTAATCCCGCAAACCTCCTCAGACCATTCCAGTGCCTCGTCGCTTCTGCCCCAGTAAAGGTGCCGCCCTCCAGTGCTGAGCTCCGGCTCCGGTTCAGCTCTCCTCCACTCCATGCTTAATACCAACCCAGGGAAATGAACGGCTGCCCACCAGCTCAGTGCAGAGAGTCACCTCCTGCCCAGGATTTACACCATTCAGCTCCAGCCAAAGAGGATCATCATGCAGGCAGCACTCCTGTGGGCTCCCCCCCCCCCCCCAACAGTGGTGGAAAGCCAGGGCCTGGTAGTTCAGCCACTGCCCCAGACACCTGGCATCTTCCTCTGTCCATTCTTCCTCCCCCACTGCCGCCCCCTCCCCTCAGCTCACAAGGATCATTCATGATGGAGAGAGAGTGCCACCTCATGGCTGCGCCCCTAGGTTGCAATGCGCCCTAGGCGGCTGCCTAGTTTGCCTAGTGGAAGCATCGACCCTGCTGATGACTGATCCCTGTATGTCAATGGGGAGCTGCTGTTTGGTTATCTGAGAACTGTCCGTAATTCTTTTAGAATCGGTCACAGCAACGAATTCCAATAGTGGCGGTAGCATGAATGACCTGAATCTGACACATGGGTCGGCACCGCTACCGAAACTGGAGCAAAGCTTTTATGATTTAGGAGTCGGTCACATCCCTATAACATGGCCTCTTCCCCCACACTTTTATAAACAGGTTCTGTCATTTTATGTACAAATTGTAATGACTGGAGTTCTTCTTTAACATCTTTTCCATCACATTACCCATAATTCCAGCCTGGACCCGCAGCCCGGCACTCTATTAACCCTTCCACTCTTCCCCAAGAAGCTATCGCAGGAAAAGTCTCTGCGCTCTGCAGTCTCTGGCACCGGATCTCAAAGTTCATCTTTAATATTTCTCGTCGTTCTCCTCCTCTGCTGCCGACCGGAAGGCTTTTCAGGCCCATCGTCACTTGAAGATATCCGGGATCTGGTGGTCTCTCTCGCTGCCCTGGGCGTCTCCTTCTCTTCCGGCTCTTTCTGATTGGTGTCACCTTTTACCAGAATCTTTGCCTGAAGTCGTTCCTGGTGGAGGAAAGAAGTGTTACCATATAGGATATACTCAATCCATAGAAAACATGGCACCAGCCAAGGTCCTACAGGCAGAAAGGTCAAAGAGGGCCCAAGGTGGCCACCACTTCTGCCCACCACTTCTGCCCACCACTGCTGCCCACCACTGCTGCCCACCACTTCTGCCCACCACTTCTGCCCACCACTTCTGCCCACCACTGCTGCCCACCACTTCTGCCCACCACTGCTGCCCACCACTTCTGCCCACCACTGCTGCCCACCACTTCTGCCCACCACTTCTGCCCACCACTTCTGCCCACCACTGCTGCCCACCACTTCTGCCCATCACTGCTGCCCACCACTGCTGCCCACCACTTCTGCCCACCACTTCTGCCCACCACTTCTGCCCACCACTGCTGCCCACCACTTCTGCCCACCACTTGCCCCATCCCTGGCCGGAGCCATTCGGAGGTCTCAGGGTCATTTATTCAGTCCTGGTTGATTAGAAAGGATATATAGATTGGGTCCTAGTGGGACTACTTTGGATGTCATGAACGGAGGTGTCCACAAATATTCTCCAGGTTGGTACAGCAGCAGCACACAGGAAGAGGGGCGCCATCTTGAGCTACAGCTTGGGGCACTATAGGGGTCTAATTATAAAAAAAAGTTTGCTGTACGAAAGTCTCAAGCATTTGCACTCTTCACAAATAATCCCCATAATATGTTTCCTTCCTATTTTCCTGAATTACCCCAACCAAGGAAAATGCTGCATTGTGGCCACTAGGTGGCGCTAAGGATCATAGGAAATAAACTCCTGTCATTTTTTTCTTTTTTTTTTTTTCAAATATCATCTTTTATTCAGGAATCTTAAAGGTACAGACAGACTATTACACATAATCTTCTACATGTTACATATTTTTCTGTCGCAACATACAATATAACCTTTATTATACCTTCAAAATCCCTTATTTTTTCCCCTTTTTTTTCCCTTCCCTCCAAAGCAAACAATTAAACAAAAAAAAAAATCTATTCCTGTGTATAGAGATGGCGTTCCTTCAATTATTATCTTTTCTACCTCCTCTTTTTCTCCTCTTTCTTTCTCCTTTCTTTTTCCTTCCCTCCCCTGATTATTTTACATATATTGTTTCCCTTCTTC
This sequence comes from Pelophylax lessonae, assembly GCF_965119305.1. Taxonomy (NCBI): domain Eukaryota; kingdom Metazoa; phylum Chordata; class Amphibia; order Anura; family Ranidae; genus Pelophylax; species Pelophylax lessonae. The sequence goes on from NC_138776.1 coordinate 1,182,846, forward strand.
CGAGTCTAGGAAGTCAGTCCATGCTTTCCAAATTTTCTCATATTTTCCCTGCTTATTTTGTGTTGTGGCGATTAGTTCTTCTAGTCTGTCATTTATTTCTAATATGTTTTTTTCCGATGATCCTCGGCTCCACCTAGTGGCCACAATGCAGTATTTTCCTGGCTGGGGTCTAGTTATACAAAAATTCTCAAGCATTTCCAAAGCCGTCATAATAAATCCCTCTAATTTTTTTAATATGTTTATTTCCTATGATCCTCGGCTCCACCTAGTGGTCATAATGCAGCATTTTCCTGGCTGGTCATGATAAATCTCTGTAATTTTTCTAATATGTTTATTTCCTATGATTCTCAGCTCCCCCTAGTGGCTACAAGGGAGTATTTTTTCTGGTTGGGGTCCAATTATAAAAAAATTCTTAAGCATTTGTATAGACATCATGATAAACAGATTAGAAAAAATTACAAGGATTTATTATGACGGCTAGGGATATGTTTGAGAATTTTTTATAACTAGACCCCAAGTAGGAAAATACTTTATGGCCACTGGGTGGAGCCGAGGATCATAGGAAATAAATCCCTGTCATTTTTTCTAATATGTTTATTTCTAATGATTCTCAGCTCCACCTAGTGGCCACAATGCAGTATTTTCCTGGTTGGGGTCTAGTTATAAAAAATTCTCAAGCATTTTCCTAGCCGTCATAATAAATCCTTGTAATTTTTCTATGTTTAGTTTGTATGATCTTTGACTCCACCTAGTGTCCATAATGCAGTATTTTCCTGGTTGGGGTAATACTGCATTGTAGCCACTGGATGGAACTGAGACTCATAGGAAAAAAAAACTCTATAATTGTTGTCTAATATGTTTATTTCCTAAGATCCTCAGCTCCACCTAGTGGCCACAATGCAGTATTTTCCTGAATTACCCCAACCAGGAAAATGCCTTATTATGGCCACTAGGTGGAGTCAAGCATCAAACAAAATAAACATAGAAAAAATATTCTCAAGCATTTGTATGGACATGAAGATAAATCCCTGTCATTTTTCTATGTTTATTTCGTTTGATGCTCGGCTCCACCCAGTGGCCACAATGTAATACTTTCCTGGTTGGTCATGATAAATCTCTGTCATTTTTCTAATATGTTTATTTCCTCTGATCCTCAGCTCCCCCTAGTGGCCATAATGCAGTTTTTTCCTGGTTGGGGTCTAGTTAGAAAAAAATACAGGGATTTGTCATGATGTCTACACAAATGCTTGAGAATTTATTTTATAACTAGACCCCAACCAGGAAAATACTGCATTGTGGCCACTGGGTGGAGCCGAGGATCTTAGGAAATTATAATATGTTTATTTCCTCTGATCCTCAGCTCCCCCTAGTGGCCACAATGTAATAATTTCCTGGTTCGGGTCAAGCTATATAAAAGTTCCTAAGCATTTGCATAGCCGTCAGGATAAATCCCTGTCGTTTTTCTGTAACACTAACGAGTCACATGACACCGGGGAGGGAAAATGGCCAATTGGGCCCAATTTGGAGATTGTCACTTAGGGGTGTACTGACTTTTGTTGCCAGCGGTTTAGACATTAATGGCTGTGTGTTGAGTTATTTTGAGGGGACAGTAAATTTACACTGTTATACAAGCTGTACACTCACTACTTTACATTGTAGGAATGAAGATGAGAGAAGCGGTCAGACAGAAGGATGTTGGATGGGAAGGTTTCGGGAATTACCTGCTCTGAGTGTTCCGGTGATTCGGTGAACCACAGCGCAATGGCGCACCTCCGCCCCGCGCTCACTGCCCGCACCCCGTGGGCGTTGTCCCCTCCGGAGCCGTACATCACCAGGCGGCCACACTGAGGCCGGACCTCCGCCTGTCCGAGAGAGCGACACAAATCAACATGGGACCCACAACTTCAACCCCTTCCCGCACCCTGTCTCTTCCCTCCTCCAACACCCCCGTCTTTTCCTCCCCCCGGTCTCTTCCCGCCCCCCGTCTCTTCCCTCCTCCAACACCCCCGTCTTTTCCTCCCCCCGGTCTCTTCCCGCCCCCCGTCTCTTCCCTCCTCCAACACCCCCGTCTTTTCCTCCCCCCCCGTCTCTTCCCGCCCCCCCGTCTCTTCCTGCCCCCGTCTCTTCCCGCACCCCGTCTCTTCCCGCACCCCCCGTCTCTTCCTGCCCCCGTCTCTTCCCGCCCCCCGTCTCTTCCCGCCCCCCGTCTCTTCCCGCACCCCGTCTCTTCCCTCCTCCAACACCCCCCTATCTTTTCCTCCCCCCCCCGGTCTCTTCCTGCACCCCCGTCTCTTCCCGCCCCCCGTCTCTTCCCGCACCCCGTCTCTTCCCTCCTCCAACACCCCCATCTTTTCCTCCCCCCCGGTCTCTTCCTGCACCCCCGTCTCTTCCCGCCCCCCGTCTCTTCCCGCCCCCGTCTCTTCCCGCACCCCCGTCTCTTCCCGCCCCCCGTCTCTTCCCGCCCCCCGTCTCTTCCCGCACCCCCGTCTCTTCCCGCACCCCGTCTCTTCCCGCACCCCCGTCTCTTCCTGCCCCCGTCTCTTCCCGCCCCCCGTCTCTTCCCGCCCCCCGTCTCTTCCCGCACCCCGTCTCTTCCCTCCTTCAACACCCCCATCTTTTCCTCCCCCCCGGTCTCTTCCTGCACCCCCGTCTCTTCCCGCCCCCCGTCTCTTCCCGCCCCCGTCTCTTCCCGCACCCCCGTCTCTTCCCGCCCCCCGTCTCTTCCCGCACCCCCGTCTCTTCCCGCACCCCCGTCTCTTCCCGCCCCCCGTCTCTTCCCGCACCCCCGTCTCTTCCCGCCCCCCGTCTCTTCCCGCCCCCGTCTCTTCCTGCACCCCCGTCTCTTCCCGCCCCCCCCCGTCTCTTCCCGCACCCCCCGTCTCTTCCCGCCCCCGTCTCTTCCCGCACCCCCGTCTCTTCCCGCCCCCGTCTCTTCCCGCACCCCCGTCTCTTACCGCCCCCCCGTCTCTTCCCGCACCCCCGTCTCTTCCTGCACCCGTCTCTTCCCGCACCCCCGTCTCTTACCGCCCCCCCGTCTCTTCCCGCCCCCGTCTCTTCCCGCCCCCCCGTCTCTTCCCGCCCCCGTCTCTTCCCGCACCCCCGTCTCTTCCCGCACCCCGTCTCTTCCCGCACCCCTTCTCTTCCTGCCCCCCGTCTCTTCCCGCCCCCCGTCTCTTCCCGACCCCCCGTCTCTTCCCGACCCCCCGTCTCTTCCCGCACCCCCGTCTCTTCCCGCCCCCCCGATCTCTTCCCGCACCCCCGATCTCTTCCCGCACCCCCGATCTCTTCCCGCACCCCGATCTCTTCCCGCACTTCTTCTTTACACATAAAAATCTGCATTTTTTTTGCTAGGAAATCACTCCGACCCCCAAAGATTATATTTATATATTAAAGCAGAGACCCTGGAGAATAAAATGGAGATTTGTGCAGCAGTTTTCTAAACACAATTTTTCTGGAAAAAATACACTTTAGTGTCGGGTCACACCTATGCGATTCGGGAACCCTGCGAATCCACTGCGGGCTTCCGCATCGCACCCGACTCGCAGGCAGTTCACTCTGCCATATGCAAATTGCTGGGGGTGTCAATACAAATTTAACGACACCCCCAGATCAGTTCCCATATCGCCGTGCAAGCTGTCAGTTCAGACAGGAATTGGATTGAATAGGTGTGAACATCCATGAGATCCGATTCTGGTGTGGACAAAAAAATGGTCCTGTGCGATTTTGGTCGGACAGATCGGACCCCTAACTGACATTTTTGACACTTTTGGGGGTACCAATGACATTACTACAGTAATCAGTCCTATAAATATGTAATGTCACTGTACTAATGACACTGGCAGGGAAGGGGTTAACACTGGGTGATCAAGGGGTTAAATGTGAGCCTAGGGGGTGCTTTCTAACTGTGTGCGGGCCAGACTTGGTGGATGGAAACAGGGCTCCTGTGTTCCAAAATAACAGGATAATAAGGGGTGCTTTCTAACTGTGTGGGGGATGGACGCACTAGTGATGGGGAACCTTGGCACCCCGGATGTTTTGGAACTACATTTCCCATGATGCTCCTGCACTCTGCAGTGTAGTTGAGAATCATGGGAGATGTAGTTCCAAAACATCTGGGGGTGCCAGGATTCCCCATCTCTGCTGTAGATGAAGACTGAGATTCGTGTTCTTGAGTTGGAGGATCGCTGAGTTCATCTGCATTACTTACATCGGCCGTTCTGTGTCTATGGGGAGAGATTGCCGGTGGCTGATTGGCCAGAGGGGGAGCACACCCCCATGGGCTTTTACATGACACAATGTACAGTTACATTGTTTGCACAACAGAGCCGACCTGTCGCAGTGTAGCGGATGTACTGCTGGCCGTCAGCAAGGGGTTAATACATTGTAATGCAAAAAAACACAAAATATAACCCAATTATTTGGTAAAATATAAAAGACGAGGTCACGCCGAGTCGATCGATACCCAACATGGCACGCTTAAAAATCGTGGAATGGCGACACGGTGAATACTTTAACCCTTTCTGCACCTGAAGATTACCCTTTTTTACAACAAATGTTAATGCCTGAGCGCAACTTTGACATGTTAGTAAATCTGTGCAGATCATCGCAGCTACTGTGTGCGTCCGGGGGGATTATACTGCCATTTTATTTCAGGACAAATTGGGCTTTTATTTGGTGGTAAAAATGGTAACCGAGATCTTCTGACTTTTCTTTATTATCAAAGGAAAACTGAGCCAAAATACTAACAAATATTCCGGATGTATCCGAATCTCCGAATAAAATAATAAAGAATATTCCGGATGTATCCAAATCTCCGAATAAAATAAAGAATATTCCGGATGTATCCGAATCTCCGAATAAAATAAAGAATATTCCGATGTATCCGAATCTCCGAATAAAATAAAGAATATTCCGATGTATCCGAATCTCCGAATAAAATAAAGAATATTCCGATGTATCCGAATCTCCGAATAAAATAAAGATTATTCCAGATGTATCCGAATCTCCGAATAAAATAAAGAATATTCCGGATGTATCCGAATCTCCGAATAAAATAAAGAATATTCCGATGTATCCGAATCTCCGAATAAAATAAAGATTATTCCGGATGTATCCAAATCTCCGAATAAAATAAAGAATATTCCGGATGTATCCGAATCTCCAAATAAAATAAAGAATATTCCGATGTATTCGAATCTCCGAATAAAATAAAGAATATTCCGGATGTATCCGAATCTCCGAATAAAATAAAGAATATTCCGGATGTATCCGAATCTCCGAATAAAATAAAGAATATTCCGATGTATTCGAATCTCCGAATAAAATAATAAAGAATATTCCGATGTATCCGAATCTCTGAATAAAATAATAAAGAATATTCCGATGTATCCAAATCTCCGAATAAAATAAAGAATATTCCGGATGTATCCAAATCTCTGAATAAAATAATAAAGATAATAATAAAGAATATTCCGGATGTATCCGAATCTCCGAATAAAATAAAGAATATTCCGATGTATCCGAATCTCTGAATAAAATAATAAAGATAATAATAAAGAATATTCCGGATGTATTCGAATCTCCGAATAAAATAAAGAATATTCCGATGTATCCGAATCTCTGAATAAAATAATAAAGATAATAATAAAGAATATTCCGGATGTATCCGAATCTCCGAATAAAATAAAGAATATTCCGATGTATCCGAATCTCTGAATAAAATAAAGAATATTCCGGATGTATCCAAATCTCTGAATAAAATAATAAAGAATATTCCGATGTATCCGAATCTCCGAATAAAATAAAGAATATTCCGGATGTATCCGAATCTCCGAATAAAATAAAGAATATTCGATGTATCCGAATCTCTGAATAAAATAATAAAGAATATTCCGATGTATCCGAATCTCTGAATAAAATAATAAAGAATATTCCGATGTATCCGAATCTCTGAATAAAATAATAAAGAATATTCCGGATGTATCCGAATCTCCGAATAAAATAAAGAATATTCCGGATGTATCCGAATCTCCGAAAAAAAAAAAAGAATATTCCGGATGTATCCGAATCTCCGAATAAAATAATAAAGAATATTCCGATGTATCCGAATCTCTGAATAAAATAATAAAGAATATTCCGATGTATCCAAATCTCCGAATAAAATAAAGAATATTCCGGATGTATCCAAATCTCCGAATAAAATAAAGAATATTCCGGATGTATCCGAATCTCCGAATAAAATAATAAAGAATATTCCGATGTATCCGAATCTCTGAATAAAATAATAAAGAATATTCCGATGTATCCGAATCTCTGAATAAAATAAAGAATATTCCGGATGTATCCGAATCTCCGAATAAAATAAAGAATATTCCGGATGTATCCGAATCTCCGAATAAAATAAAGAATATTCCGATGTATCCGAATCTCTGAATAAAATAAAGAATATTCCGGATGTATCCGAATCTCCGAATAAAATAAAGAATATTCCGATGTATTCGAATCTCCGAATAAAATAAAGAATATTCCGATGTATCCGAATCTCTGAATAAAATAAAGAATATTCCGGATGTATCCGAATCTCCGAATAAAATAAACAATATTCCGGATGTATCCGAATCTCCGAATAAAATAAAGAATATTCGATGTATCCGAATCTCTGAATAAAATAATAAAGAATATTCCGATGTATCCAAATCTCTGAATAAAATAATAAAGAATATTCCGGATGTATCCGAATCTCCGAATAAAATAAAGAATATTCCGGATGTATCCGAATCTCCGAAAAAAAAAAAGAATATTCCGGATGTATCCGAATCTCCGAATAAAATAAAGAATATTCCGGATGTATCCAAATCTCCGAATAAAATAAAGAATATTCCGGATGTATCCGAATCTCCGAATAAAATAATAAAGAATATTCCGATGTATCCGAATCTCTGAATAAAATAAAGAATATTCCGGATGTATCCAAATCTCCGAATAAAATAAAGAATATTCAGGATGTATCCGAATCTCCGAATAAAATAATAAAGAATATTCCGATGTATCCGAATCTCTGAATAAAATAATAAAGAATATTCCGATGTATCCGAATCTCTGAATAAAATAATAAAGAATATTCCGGATGTATCCAAATCTCCGAATAAAATAAAGAATATTCCGATGTATTCGAATCTCCGAATAAAATAAAGAATATTCCGATGTATCCGAATCTCTGAATAAAATAATAAAGATAATAATAAAGAATATTCCGGATGTATCCGAATCTCTGAATAAAATAAAGAATATTCCGATGTATCCGAATCTCTGAATAAAATAATAAAGAATATTCCGATGTATCCGAATCTCTGAATAAAATAATAAAGAATATTCCGGATGTATCCGAATCTCTGAATAAAATAAAGAATATTCCGGATGTATCCGAATCTCCGAATAAAATAAAGAATATTCGATGTATCCGAATCTCTGAATAAAATAATAAAGAATATTCCGATGTATCCGAATCTCTGAATAAAATAATAAAGAATATTCCGGATGTATCCGAATCTCTGAATAAAATAAAGAATATTCCGATGTATCCAAATCTCTGAATAAAATAAAGAATATTCCGGATGTATCCGAATCTCTGAATAAAATAAAGAATATTCCGGATGTATCCAAATCTCTGAATAAAATAATAAAGAATATTCCGATGTATCCGAATCTCCGAATAAAATAAAGAATATTCCGGATGTATCCGAATCTCCGAATAAAATAAAGAATATTCGATGTATCCGAATCTCTGAATAAAATAATAAAGAATATTCCGATGTATCCGAATCTCTGAATAAAATAATAAAGAATATTCCGATGTATCCGAATCTCTGAATAAAATAATAAAGAATATTCCGGATGTATCCGAATCTCCGAATAAAATAAAGAATATTCCGGATGTATCCGAATCTCCGAAAAAAAAAAAAGAATATTCCGGATGTATCCGAATCTCCGAATAAAATAAAGAATATTCCGATGTATCCGAATCTCTGAATAAAATAATAAAGATAATAATAAAGAATATTCCGGATGTATCCAAATCTCTGAATAAAATAATAAAGATAATAATAAAGAATATTCCGATGTATCCGAATCTCCAAATAAAATAAAGATTATTCCGGATGTATCCGAATCTCCGAATAAAATAAAGAATATTCCGATGTATCCGAATCTCTGAATAAAATAATAAAGAATATTCCGGATCTCTGAATAAAATAAAGAATATTCCGATGTATCCGAATAAAATAATAAAGAATATTCCGATGTATCCGAATCTCCGAAAACAAATAAAGGAATTTCACCTAAATATTATTATTTGTTTCTAACGAATTTGAACATTTCAGGAAGATTAGAATTCGGGTCGATTTTCTATGAAGAATTAGTTGGTTGCTAAGCAGTGAGTCGGGAAGCCGGCCGCCGCGTCCTTAGCAACCGATGACTCATCAGCTGTCAGCCGGCTTCCCCACTGACAGCTGAAAAAACTTTTTTTCCTCTCTCTGGAAGGACGATGGATCTCCACTCCTCCATTCACAGAGAGAAATCACAGCCAATCAGAGGCTATCACAGCGATCAGAAGTTCTGGGTGCTGATCATTAGTACGGGGCCCCCATTCTGTGTGCGGGAGAACGCCATGCAGCGCACAGGGAGATACACAATATGTGGCCCCTATAGATAAAAGCCGATTCCAGCGGGGCCCCAGATTTGTGTTGGGGTGGCACTGAGAGGATCAAATCTCCACAGAGCGGAGATCGAATTCTTCCCCTCAGTCTGACGATCGTGGCGATATCTCACGTGTGTGATCTCATCACTAATTATATATGGGGAGACGCCCACAGTGACATCACAGGAAGACATTCCAGTCAAAGGGGGAGGAGCCGATACACCTGTGCAAGACTGGAGGGGGAGGAGCCAATACACCTGTGCAAGACTGGAGGGGGGGAGCCAATACACCTGTGCAAGACTGGAGGGGGAGGAGCAGGTACACCTGTGCAAGACTGAAGGGGGAGGAGCCGGGACACCTGTGCAAGACTGGAGGGGGAGGTGCCAATACACCTGTGCAAGACTGAAGGGGGAGGAGCCGGTACACCTGTGCAAGACTGGAGGGGGAGGTGCCAATACACCTGTGCAAGACTGGAGGGGGAGGAGCAGGTACACCTGTGCAAGACTGGAGGGGGAGGAGCCAATACACCTGTGCAAGACTGGAGGGGGAGGAGCAGGTACACCTGTGCAAGACTGGAGGGGGAGGAGCCAATACACCTGTGCAAGACTGGAGGGGGAGGAGCAGGTACACCTGTGCAAGACTGAAGGGGGAGGAGCCGGTACACCTGTGCAAGACTGGAGGGGGAGGAGCCAATACACCTGTGCAAGACTGGAGGGGGAGGAGCAGGTACACCTGTGCAAAACTGGAGGGGGAGGAGCAGGTACACCTGTGCAAGACTGGAGGGGGAGGAGCCAATACACCTGTGCAAGACTGGAGGAGGAGGAGTTGGTACACCTGTGCAAGACTGAAGGGGGAGGAGCCGGTACAGCTGTGCAAGACTGGAGGGGGAGGAGCCAATACACCTGTGCAAGACTGGAGGGGGAGGAGCCAATACACCTGTGCAATACTGGAGAGGGAGGAGCCAATACACCTGTGCAAGACTGGAGGGGGAGGAGTTGGTACACCTGTGCAAGACTGGAGGGGGAGGAGCCGGTACAACTGTGCAAGACTGGAGGGGGAGGAGCCGGTACAGCTGTGCAAGACTGGAGGGGGAGGAGCCAATACAATTGTTCAAGACTGGAGGGGGAGGAGCCGATACACCTGTGCAAGACTGGAGGGGGGAGGAGCCATACACCTGTGCAAGACTGGAGGAGGAGGAGCCGGTACACCTGTGCAAGACTGGAGGGGGAGGAGCCAATACACCTGTGCAAGACTGGAGGGGGAGGAGCCGGTACACCTGTGCAAGAATGGAGGGGGAGGAGTCGGTACACCTGTGCAAGACTGAAGGGGGAGGAGCCGTAACACCTGTGCAAGACTGGAGGGGGGAGGAGCCGGTACACCTGTGCAAGACTGGAGGGGGGAGGAGCCGGTACAGCTGTGCAAGACTGAAGGGGAGGAGCCGGTACACCTGTGCAAGACTGGAGGGGGGAGGAGCCGGTACATCTGTGCAAGACTGGAGGAGGAGGAGCCGGTACACCTGAGCCCGGAAACATTCAATCTGCAGAGATTATAGCCTGGAAACATTCGACCTGCAGAGATTGTAGCCCAGAAACATTCGATCTGCAGGGATTATATAACAAAAACATTTTAATCTGCAGGGATTATAGAACAGAAACATTTGATCTGCAGGGAAAATAGCCTGGAATTATTCGATCTGCAGGGATTATAGCCTGGAAACATTCGATCTGCAGAGATTATAGCCCAGAAACATTCGATCTGCAGGGATTATAGAACAGAAACATTTGATCTGCAGAGATTATAACCTGGAAACCTTCGATCTGCAGGGATTATAGCCTGGAAACATTCGATCTGCAGGGATTATAGCCTGGAAATATTCGATCTGCAGGGATTATAGCCCAGAAACATTCGATCTGCAGAGATTATAACCCAGAAACATTCAATCTGCAGGGATTATAGCCTGGAAACATTCGATCTGCAGGGATTATAGCCCGGAAACATTCGATCTGCAGGGATTATAGTCCGGAAACATTCGATCTGCACAGATTATAGCCCAGTAACATTTGATCTGCAGGGATTATAGCCCGGAAACATTCAATCTGCTGAGATTATAGCCCAGAAACATTCGATCTGCAGAGATTATAGCCCAGAAACATTTGATCTGCAGGGAAAATAGCCTGGAAACATTCGATCTGCAGAGATCATAGCCTGGAAACATTCAATCTGCAGGGATTATTTCCCCGGAAACATTTGATCTGCAGAGATTATAGCCCAGAAACATTCGATCTGCAGGATAAATAGCCTGGAAACATTCGATCTGCAAAGATTGTAGTCTGGAAACCGTCGATCTGCAGAGATTATAGCCCAGAAACATTCGATCTGCAGGGATTATAGAACAGAAACATTCGATCTGCAGAGATTATAGCCCGGAAACATTCGATCTACAGGGATTATAGCCTGGAAACATTCGATCTGCAGGGATTATAGAACAGAAACATTCGATCTGCAGAGATTATAGCCCGGAAACATTCGATCTACAGGGATTATAGCCTGGAAACATTCGATCCGCAGGGAAAATAGCCTGGAAACATTCGATCTGTAGAGATTCTAGCCCAGAAACATTCGATCTGCAGGGAACATAGCCTGAAACATTCGATCTGTAGAGATTATAGTCCAGAAACATTCGATCTGCAGGGATTATAGCCTGGAAACATTCGATCTGCAGGGAAAATAGCCTGGAAACATTCGATCTGTAGAGATTATAGCCCAGAAACATTCGATCTGCAGGGATTATAGAACAGAAACATTCGATCTGCAGGGATTATAGAACAGAAACATTCGATCTGCAGGGATTATAGCCCAGAGTTAAGGGGTATCGGAAGGCACTTGCATGTCAGATGTACTTTCAAGCCTCTGCCGTCTCGCCGCTCTACTGATCCATATGTGTGATCAGGATATACATCATAGGACCAAGTGAAAATCAACTCTGACAACTCTGACTCCTCTGACTCCTCTGACTCCTCTGACTGCTCTGACAACTCTGACTCCTCTGACTCCTCTGACTGCTCTGACAACTCTGACTGCTCTGACTGCTCTGACAACTCTGACTGCTCTGACAACTCTGACTCCTCTGACAACTATGACATCTCTGACATCTCTGACAACTCTGACAACTCTGACAACTCTGACAACTCTGACTGCTCTGACAACTCTGACTGCTCTGACAACTCTGACTGCTCTGACAACTCTGACTGCTCTGACTGCTCTGACTGCTCTGACAACTCTGACTGCTCTGACAACTATGACTCCTCTGACAACTATGACTCCTCTGACAACTCTGACTCCTCTGACAACTCTGACTCCTCTGACTGCTCTGACATCTCTGACAACTGTGACTGCTCTGACAACTATGACTCCTCTGACAACTATGACTCCTCTGACAACTATGACTCCTCTGACAACTCTGACTCCTCTGACTGCTCTGACATCTCTGACAACTGTGACTGCTCTGACAACTATGACTCCTCTGACAACTATGACTCCTCTGACTGCTCTGACTCCTCTGACTGCTCTGACAACTCTGACTCCTCTGACAACTCTGACTCCTCTGACAGCTCTGACAACTCTGACAACTCTGACTCCTCTGACAACTCTGACTCCTCTGACAACTCTGACTGCTCTGACAACTCTGACTCCTCTGACAACTATGACATCTCTGACTCCTCTGACAACTCTGACTCCTCTGACAACTCTGACAACTCTGACTCCTCTGACAACTCTGACTCCTCTGACAACTCTGACAACTCTGACAACTCTGACTCCTCTGACAACTCTGACAACTCTGACTGCTCTGACAACTCTGACTCCTCTGACAACTCTGACAACTCTGACAACTCTGACTGCTCTGACAACTCTGACAACTATGACTCCTCTGACAGCTCTGACTGCTCTGACTGCTCTGACTGCTCTGACAACTCTGACTGCTCTGACAACTCTGACTGCTCTGACTGCTCTGACAACTATGGCAGCTCTGACTGCTCTGACAACTATGACTCCTCTGACAACTGACTCCTCTGACTGCTCTGACTCCTCTGACTGCTCTGACTCCTCTGACTCCTCTGACAACTTTGACTCCTCTGACAACTTTGACTCCTCTGACTGCTCTGACAACTTTGACAACTCTGACTGCTCTGAAAACTCTGAAAACTTTATGACAACTATGACTTCTCTGACAACTGACTCCTCTGACTGCTCTGACTCCTCTGACTGCTCTGACAACTTTGACTCCTCTGACTCCTCTGACTCCTCTGACTGCTCTGACTCTTCTGACTGCTCTGACTGCTCTGACTGCTCTGACTCCTCTGACTCCTCTGACAACTTTGACTCCTCTGACTCCTCTGACAACTATGACAACTCTGACTCCAGTATCAGCTGTTTGTCAGCGGCTCACCACGAGGCTGGAAATGCGTTGTGCTGCTGAGAGGTTCCTGAGGAAGCCGCACCGTGTGAAACCTGTTGGAGGAGATTTTACACCTCATATTATCGCTACATTTCCCTGTGATCTCTCAGTTTAATGTTTCAATAAAGTTTTTATGAAATGGAATATTTTACACTTTTTAGCTCTGGTTGTATTTTATCACCTTTTGACAATAATTCCTTAAAGGTCCCCAATTCTTCTATATCTGCATTAGGGATCTTTTATGTGTTTTTTTCGCAAACCTAAAAATTCTCACAGTATTTTTTACCACTTGAACACCCCCGGCCTCAGTCATTAGACCCCCGATCTCTCCGTACAGAGGAGCCGTCACTCCCCATTACTATCACCGGGGATGAGGACCCGTCACTCCCTATTACCGTCACCGGGGATGAGGACCCGTCACTCCCTATTACCGTCACCGGGGATGAGGACCCGTCACTCCCTATTACTATCACCGGGGATGAGTAGCCGTCACTCCCTATTACTATCACCGGGGATGAGTAGCCGTCACTCCCTATTACTATCACCGGGGATGAGGAGCCGTCACTCCCTATTACTATCACCGGGGATGAGTAGCCGTCACTCCCTATTACTATCACCGGGGATGAGGAGCCGTCACTCCCTATTACTATCACCGGGGATGAGGAGCCGTCACTCCCTATTACCGTCACCGGGGATGAGGACCCGTCACTCCCTATTACTATCACCGGGGATGAGGAGCCGTCACTCCCTATTACCGTCACCGGGGATGAGAACCCGTCACTCCCTATTACTATCACCGGGGATTAGGACCCGTCACTCCCTATTACCGTCACCGGGGATGAGGAGCCGTCACTCCCTATTACCGTCACCGGGGATGAGGACCCGTCACTCCCTATTACTGTCACCGGGGATGAGGATCCGTCACTCCCTATTACTGTCACCGGAGATGAGGATCCGTCACTCCCTATTACTATCACCGGGGATGAGGACCCATCACTCCCTATTACTGTCACCGGAGATGAGGATCCGTCACTCCCTATTACTGTCACCGGGGATGAGGACCCGTCACTCCCTATTACTGTCACCGGAGATGAGGATCCGTCACTCCCCATTACTATCACCGGGGATGAGGACCCGTCACTCCCCATTACTATCACCGGGGATGAGGACCCGTCACTCCCTATTACTGTCACCGGAGATGAGGATCCGTCACTCCCTATTACTGTCACCGGGGATGAGGATCCGTCACTCCCTATTACTGTCACCGGGGATGAGGACCCGTCACTCCCTATTACCGTCACCGGGGATGAGGACCCGTCACTCCCTATTACCGTCACCGGGGATGAGGACCCGTCACTCCCTATTACTGTCACCGGGGATGAGGTCCCGTCACTCCCTATTACCATCACCGGGGATGAGGACCCGTCACTCCCTATTACTGTCACCGGGGATGAGGACCCGTCACTCCCTATTACTGTCACCGGGCATGAGGACCCGTCCGGGGCGTGGTCGATGTCATATGTGACGAAACCGGTAGGGCGGTACCGGACGCTACGTGACCACGCCCCCTGGACACCGGCTCTACTCATGATTTGCGGGACACCGCGGTTTTTATGTTTTGCCTGGAATTTTTTACCAATGTAAGTGCAACCTAAATGTTTTCTTTTATATAAATGGGATTACGCTATGTGATTTTTCACTCTCCCTCCCTACACATATGGGTCTGTGATTGCTGGAGTTGTCTGTGAGAGTCTATGAGAGTCTATGAGAGTCTGTGAGAGTCTATGAGAGTCTATTAGAGTCTATGAGAGTCTGTGAGAGTCTGTGAGTGTCTATGAGAGTCTATGAGAGACTGTGAGAGTCTATGAGAGTCTGTGAGAGTCTGTGAGAGTATGTGAGAGTATGTGAAACTCTGTGAGAGTCTATGAGTGTCTATGAGAGTCTATGAGAGACTGTGAGAGTCTATGAGAGACTGTGAGAGTCTATGAGAGTCTATGAGAGTCTGTGAGAGTCTGTGAGTGTCTATGAGAGTCTATGAGAGACTGTGAGAGTCTATGAGAGTCTGTGAGAGTCTGTGAGAGTATGTGAGAGTATGTGAAACTCTGTGAGAGTCTATGAGTGTCTATGAGAGTCTATGAGAGACTGTGAGAGTCTATGAGAGACTGTGAGAGTCTATGAGAGTCTGTGAGAGATAGTGAGAGTCTATGAGAGTCTGTGAGAGTCTATGAGAGTCTGTGAGAGTCTATGAGAGTCTGTGAGAGATAGTGAGAGTCTATGAGAGTCTGTGAGAGTCTATGAGAGTCTATGAGAGTCTGTGAGAGTCTGTGAGAGTCTGTGGGAGTCTGTGAGAGTCTGTGAGAGTCTGTGAGTGTCTGTGAGAGTCTGTGAGAGTCTATGAGAGTCTATGAGAGTCTGTGAGAGTCTGTGAGAGTCTGTGAGAGTCTGTAAAAAGTCTATGAGAGTCTGTGAGAGTCTATGAGAGTCTGTGAGAGATAGTGAGAGTCTATGAGAGTCTATGAGAGTCTATGAGAGTCTGTGAGAGTCTGTGAGAGTCTGTGGGAGTCTGTGGGAGTCTATGAGAGTCTGTGAGAGTCTATGAGAGTCTGTGAGAGTCTGTGAGAGTCTATGAGAGTCTGTGAGAGTCTATGAGAGTGTATGAGAGTCTGTGAGAGATAGTGAGAGTCTATGAGAGTGTATGAGAGTCTGTGAGAGATAGTGAGAGTCTATGAGAGTCTGTGAGAGTCTGTGAGAGTCTATGAGAGTCTATGAGAGTCTGTGAGAGTCTGTGAGAGTCTGCGAGAGTCTGTGGGAGTCTGTGGGAGTCTGTGAGAGTCTATGAGAGTCTGTGAGAGTCTGTGAGAGTCTATGAGAGTCTATGAGAGTCTGTGAGAGTCTATGAGAGTCTATGAGAGTCTGTGAGTCTGTGAGAGTCTATGAGAGTCTGTGAGAGTCTGTGAGAGTCTGTGAGAGTCTATGAGAGTCTGTGAGAGTCTATGAGAGTGTATGAGAGTCTGTGAGAGATAGTGAGAGTCTATGAGAGTGTATGAGAGTCTGTGAGAGATAGTGAGAGTCTATGAGAGTCTGTGAGAGTCTGTGAGAGTCTATGAGAGTCTATGAGAGTCTGTGAGAGTCTATGAGAGTCTGTGAGAGTCTGTGAGAGTCTGTGGGAGTCTGTGAGAGTCTGTGGGAGTCTGTGGGAGTCTGTGAGAGTCTGTGAGAGTCTGTGAGAGTCTGTGAGAGTCTATGAGAGTCTGTGAGTCTGTGAGAGTCTATGAGAGTCTGTGAGAGTCTGTGAGAGTCTATGAGAGTCTGTGAGAGTCTATGAGAGTGTATGAGAGTCTGTGAGAGTCTGTGAGAGTGTATGAGAGTCTGTGAGAGTCTGTGAGAGTCTATGAGAGTCTATGAGAGTGTATGAGAGTCTATGAGAGTCTATGAGAGTCTGTGAGAGTCTATGAGAGTCTGTGAGAGTTTGTGAGAGTCTATGAGAGTCTGTGAGTCTGTGAGAGTCTATGAGAGTCTGTGAGAGTCTATGAGAGTCTGTGAGAGTCTGTGGGAGTCTATGAGAGTCTGTGAGAGTCTATGAGAGTCTATGAGAGTCTGTGAGAGTCTGTGGGAGTCTGTGGGAGTCTGTGAGAGTCTGTGGGAGTCTGTGAGAGTCTGTGAGAGTCTATGAGAGTCTGTGAGAGTCTGTGAGAGTCTATGAGAGTCTATGAGAGTGTATGAGAGTCTGTGAGAGTCTGTGAGAGTCTATGAGAGTGTATGAGAGTCTGTGAGAGTCTGTGAGAGTCTGTGAGAGTCTATGAGAGTCTATGAGTGTATATGAGAGTGTATGAGAGTCTGTGAGAGTCTGTGAAATTCAACCCCTGAGTTCCTGGAGAAAATATCAGAATACTGATCTGCATACAAAGCGTTTGTGGCCTCCCCATTAGTTTGATACATTGTTTACATAAACAATTGTTTTGCTATTTGTTTATATATTTATTATCATTATCTTTGTCACCATTTATGATTAGCGCTACACAATTGTTTGTATGTAAGTTACAAAAGTGGCCTGGTCATTAAGCAGGAAAATCCTCCGGTCCTAAAGTGGTTAAAGCGTGACGTGTTTGGTATCGGTTTACTCGGCATAACTTCATCTTTTATATTTTTACCAAAACATTGACTTATATATTTCGTGTTTTTTACATTAAAATTCAAAAAATTGTATTTCTTTAGAAAAAAATTGCAATTGAAAAATCGCTGCACAAATACCGTGAGACAAATGAAATTTGCAACACCCACCAATTTATTCTCCAGGGTCTCATATATAAATGTTCTCCCAACTACCGACACCGATTAAATCTGCGTGGAGAGAGAGAAGGGACTTTATATCCACCATAAACTATTCATCAGAGCGCAAGGATAAAACAAATATTCTTTATTCTGTTACATAAAATCTAAAGATTAAAACATTGCAAAGAGTCTGAAACATTCTGCATTATGATGTCTTATGTATATATTGAGTCTTACATACAGTATCTGACAAAAGTAAGTACACCCCTCACATTCTATCTTTCCATGTGACAACACTGAAGAAATGAGACTTTGCTACAATGTAAAGTAGTGAGTGTACAGCTTGTATAACAGTGTAAATTTACTGTCCCCTCAAAATAACTCAACACACAGCCATTAATGTCTAAACCGCTGGCAGCAAAAGTCAGTACACCCCTAAGTGACAATCTCCAAATTGGGCCCAAAGTGTCAATATTTTGTGTGGCCACCATTATTTTCCAGCACTGCCTTAACCCTCTTGGGCATGGAGTTCACCAGAGCTTCACAGGTTGTCACTGGAGTCCTCTTCCCCTCCTCCATGATGACATCACAGAGCTGGTGGATGTTAGAGACCTTCCCCTCCTCCACCTTCTGTTTGAGGATCCCCACAGATGCTCAATAGGGTTTAGGTCTGGAGAAATGCTTGGCCAGTCCATCACCTTTACCCTCAGCTTCTTTAGCAAGGCAGTGGTCATCTTGGAGGTGTTTGGGGTCGTTATGTTGGAATATTGCCCTGCCCCCCAGTCTCTGAAGGGAGGGGATCATGCTCTGCTTCAGTATGTCACAGTACATGTTGGCATTCATGGTTCCCTCAATGATCTGTAGCTCCCCAGTGCCGGCAGCCCCAGACCATGACACTCCCACCACCATGCTTGACTGTAGGCAAGACACACTTGTCTTTGTACTCCTCACCTGGTTGCCCCCACACACGCCTGACACCATCTGACACCAAATAAGTTTATCTTGGTCTCATCAGAGCACAGGAGATGGTTCCAGTAATCCATGTCCTTAGTCTGCTTGTCTTCAGCAAACTGTTTGTGGGCTTTCTTGTCCATCATCTTTAGAAGAGGCTACCTTCTGGGATGACAGCCATGCAGACCAATTTGATGCAGTGTGCGGCGTATGGTCTGAGCACTGACAGGCTGACCCCTCCCCCACCCCTTCAACCTCTGCAGCAATGCTGGCAGCAGTCATACGTCTATTTCCCAAAGACAACCTCTGGATATGACGCTGAGCACGGCACTCAACTTCTTTGGTGGACCATGGTGAGGCCTGTTCTGAGTGGAACCTGTCCTGTTACACCGCTGTATGGTCTTGGCCACCGTGCTGCAGCTCAGTTTCAGGGTCTTGGCAATCTTCTTATAGCCTAGGCCATCTTTATGTAGAGCAACAATTCTTTTTTTCAGATCCTCAGAGAGTTCTTTGCCATGAGGGGCCATGTTGAACTTCCAGTGACCAGTATGAGAGAGTGAGAGCGATAACACCAAATATAACACACCTCCCCCCCATTCACACCTGAGACCTTGTAACACTAACGAGTCACATGACACTGGGGAGGGAAAATGGCTGATTGGGCCCAATTTGGAGATTGTCACTTAGGGGTGTACTGACTTTTGTGAGATACTGTATTTCAGACTTTTTGCAATGTTTTAATCTTTAGATTTTATTATGTAACAGACTAAAGAATATTTGTTTTATCTTTGCGCTCTGTTTGATGAATAGTTTATGGCGCATTTAATGTCCCTTCTCTCTCTCCACGCAGATTTAATCGGTGTGAGAAGTTGGGAGAACATTTTTGTACTTTCACTTCTGGGATGGCGTTTTTTACAACGTCATTGTAAGCCCCGCCCACATGAAGATTATAAAAACAATACATATATAATGTTTGGGGGTTGTAAGGGGAAATACGGATGGTTGGATGTAGGAGAGAAGACTCGGAGGAATGGAGATGATTCTCACTCACCGTCACCGATGTCCCATCCAGCTCTGTGAAGAAGAGATCTCCTCCCTGAAAGTCGTCATTCAAATAAAGCATCGCACTGCAGGAGAGAGCAAACCATTATCATCGATCAGCCAATCCCGGCATTGGACATGTCAGCTCAGCCAATGGGGGGGTTCAAGAAGACCCACTCAGTCTCTGTCCCCGAACCCCCGAGCCTAAGAAGATGTGACCAATGTCAGGACCGACTACTTCCACCAATATTTTACATGGACAAAATACCCCAATCACACCTACAGCTACATAACTAGAATTATACAGACACCCTCTAAATGATACGGGTGAGCTGTCCTTACACCACAGCAGAAATCTCCAAACTATAGCTGAGGACCTTTGCCTGTCTTTATTTAACCCTTGAGGCACTATTCCTCCCACTGACACCAATGATGGGACACTATTCCTCCCACTGACACCAATGATGGGGCACTATTCCTCCCACTGACACCAATGATGGTACACTATTCCTTCCACTGACACCAATGATGGGGCACTATTCCTCCCACTGATACCAATGATGGGACACTATTCCTCCCACTGACACCAATGATGGGACACTATTCCTCCCACTGACACCAATGATGGGACACTATTCCTCCCACTGACACCAATGATGGGACACTATTCCTTCCACTGACACCAATGATGGGGCACTATTCCTCCCACTGACACCAATGATGGGACACTATTCCCCCCGCTGACACCAATGATGGGACACTATTGATCTTTTATTGAAAAGAATCAAGCAACATATTTTATACAAAAGTAAAAAACAGAACTATAGTACAATATTCCAACAAAAAAAAACAAAGGAATTCACATCCATGTGCAGAATATATACAATATATACATAATCCACTTCCAACATTCTTAGAAAACTATTTACATAAAGCAGCAGAGAGGGCCTAAGAGGCACAACCCATCACCTATGTATGCAGCCATTTATCAAAAACTGAGCATTAAGAAAAAATCTAGGGTGATAAGAGACAGAAAGCCACACCCGGGAAAGAGACTCCTGGCAGTCAGGGAGGCCTGAAACCCCTCCACGCCTTCAGCCAAGCCCTCTGACCCCACTTGTCTCTCTCAAGCGCCCGAATCTTCCCCACCTCATGCAGAATGTCACACACCACCACCTGAACAGGAAGGATTTTACGCCGAAGGGTGACCTGACACCGTGCGTTCCATGTGTAATAACGGACTACTAAACTAACTAAAAAAAGTGTATCCAAACAAAAGCCCCCACCAGTATTGAATGCTCCGTACACCCACTCAGCATAACCCAGCCTGGAGAGGAAAGGAACACCGAGGGCCCGCCCAACCTGTTTGTATACCTCTATGTTAAAAGGGCAACGAAGCAGAAAATGGTCCATAGTCTCCTCCTCACCTGCACATTCCTCCCGAGGACAACCACGATCCATCCCACTGCGGAATTTCAAATTGCCCCGAACATAGAGCCTCCCGTGGAAGCACAACCAGGCCAGATCCCTGAATTTAAGGGGGACTCTAGCCAAATTAATCAATCTTAACCCTTCCCTCAAAATTGGGCCTGGGCAATCCCTTAAGGCCAGTGGGTCATGAAAGACTTCACTCAAGACTCGGCTCATAAGGACTTTCCTCGGAGCGGATCTGAGATCTTCAGCCGACAGTCGCCACTGCCGCAGCAACTTCAGACACGGAGCGACATAGGCTGGGAGCTGACCACGATGACCCCTGAGATTCTTCACTTGGCCACCTTCTTCCCAAAGTCGCAGAAAAGGCCTAAACCAAGATCTAAACATGCCTGCCCATCCAGGAGGTTCCACTGCAAGCATACTACCAATGTTAAACTTGAGAAATAGCAGTGAAAAGAAAAGAACGGGGTTGACCATACCTAAGCCACCCTCCCTCCTGGATAGATAGGTGACATTCCTCTTGATGGGGTTCAGTCTGTTCCCCCACAGCATCTGGAAGAACACACTATAGATCCTAGCATAGAGAGACACTGGCAAGATGCAGACAGGGCTGACATACAAGAAGATCGGTATCAGGTAAGTCTTAATCAGATCAACCCTTTCCCTCAGAGATAACTTCCATCTCTTCCAGCTGACCACCTTAGTATTGGCAACTTCCAGCCTGCCCTCCCAGTTTTTGAGGCCATAATCGCCAGGTCCAAATTCAATGCCTAATATCTTAATTTTTTCCTGGGGCACTGGAAAAGTGTCCGGGAGATCAAACCCCTCACCTTCCTTTCCCATCCAAAAAACTTCACTCTTTTCCTGATTGATCTTGGAGCCTGATGCTTCAGAGTACCGTGATGTCAGAGAGACCACCTCCTCCGCTTCATCTGTCCCAGTGACAATCACTGACACATCATCCGCATAGGCAACAACCCTCAAAGGCGGCTCACCCGGGATTCCCACTGGTACCCCACACAACATGCTGCTCTCTAGCCTCCTGATGAAGGGGTCGATTGCAAACACATAGAGCAGGGGACTCAGCGGACAACCCTGGCGCACCCCAGAACCAACCTCAAAGGACTGTCCAACCCAACCATTAACAAGAGGGAAGCTTTCTGCCCCCTTATACAAAACTTTTAACCAATCGACAAAACCACCCGGCAGACCGTACTTACTAAAGAGCAACCACAGGTACTCATGGTTGACACGATCGAAAGCCTTTGCCTGATCCAATGCCAGTAGATACTTTCCCCAGCCTGCAGCCCTGCACTGCTCCAAGGCCTCCCGGACAGCTAAAACCGCTGTGAAGGTGCTCCTACCCTGGATCGAACAGTGCTGATGGCGAGAAAGCAAAGACTCTGCTACTGCCGATAGGCGCCAGAAAAGTATCTTCGCCAGCACCTTTCTATCGACATTGAGAAGGCTGATGGGGCGCCAATTCTCAATCATCGAAGGATCTTTACCTTTTGAAAGAAGAATCACAGCTGAGTGTCTCATGGAAGGGGGAAGCACCCCCTCAGCAAGACAACTGTTAAAAATCTCTACCAAATGTGGGGCCAGAATAGACTTAAAGGCTTTGTAAAACTCAGCCGTCAGACCATCCGGTCCAGGTGACTTCTTGATGGCAAGCTGTTCAATTGCCCTCGTCACCTCTTCAACTGTGATCTCTTCTGTCAAATTCATCAAAGGGACATCTCCACCATTTAGACCTGGAATAGAGTCCAAAAAGCTTTCCATCTTGTCTCGGTCAAGCTCCTTCCTCCCAAGAAGTTCAGCATAAAAAGACCTCACGACCTCCAGGATCCCTGACCTGGACTTTGTCAAGGAACCTGTACTATCCTTAAGGCCAACGACCATCTTAACAGCTACACCCTGTTTGCAGTTCTGGTAAGGGTCAGGCGAGTGGTATTTCCCATAGTCCCGCTCCAGAACCAAAGAGGTATGCCGGTCATATTGACACTTCCTGAGGAGGATTTTCACTTCAGAGATTGCCCCAGGATCTCCTCCTCTCGAGACAAGAATATCCAGCTTCCTCCGCAAACGTTGGTAGGTCATGTATCTATTAAACTGTTTTTTATTGGCTAGGCCCCTGAAGAATCCAGCAATCCTCTTTTTGGTCAGCTCCCACCACTCAGCCTTGCTGCTACAAAAGTCCAGGATGGTCACCTGTGCCTGAAAGAATTCCTCAAAGGATTGTCTAACATGTTCTTCCTCAAGGAGAGTCGAATTTAATCTCCAGATGCCTTTGCCCCTCTGAGGGAAATCTGAAGCATTCAAGACCACAGATAGCATACAGTGATCAGAGAACTCCACCGCCTGCACCACTGGGGGTGAGAAAGCAGAGGCCTCCTTCAAAAAAAACCTATCTATCCTACTCTGACTATTACCTCGATGAAAGGTGAACCCTGTGTCATCCGGGAGGTGCTTAATGTGCACATCCACAAGACCAGCATCCCTAACCATACTATTTAAAAAAACGCTATCATATCCCAGCCGGTCATTGAAGTCCTTCCTGTCCTTGGGCCTAGTCACAGTATTAAAGTCACCTCCAAAAACCACTTGCCGGGATGTAAAAAGAAATGGCTTGATCCTTGTAAAAAGGCATTTCCTGTCCCACTTTGTGTGCGGCCCATAGATATTAATTAGGCGCAGGTCCTGCCCTCCCACAAGAACGTCTAAGACCATACATCTCCCAATCTCCACCTCAATAACCCGCCGGACAGTTACCATGCCGGTTTTAAACAACACCGCCACCCCGCCGTAAGGCTCGGCCGCAAGAGACCAGTAAGATGGACCATACCTCCACTCTCTCTTGGCCATATGAATATCTGCCAAGGAGGTGAGCCTAGTCTCCTGCAAAAATAAAATTTCAGCATCTAATTGGCTGAACAAAAAGAAGGCCATAGAACGAGCTCTTACCGACTTAATGCTGGCGACATTTATTGTCACCACTTTTAACGGAGGGGGAACCGCCATTTGGGTTATTGGGTGGATTGCTTCTTAGCTCCCCTCTGCTGCTCATCACCAGAAGCCTCTCTCTTTCTTGAAGCCTCCTCCAACTCCATTTCAATTTCTGAATTCTGCTCAGAAGAATCCCCAGATGAGGAGATATCCCAAGCAGAAGCCCTAGAACGGTTGGAGACAGTCACTGAGGCATCCTGTCCCTGTTCCGTCCTCACCGTCTGTCTCTTCCGCCTCACAACCTTCCTTCTCTCCTCCAGGTACTGAAGGTCAGATTCAGAGATGCTTTCATCTCTTGTTTTCTTCTTCTTCTTTGAAGTCTTCACAGAAGACTTCTTTACAGAGGAAGCCGCAGCAGCACCCTTTTTGGTACCCTCTACCACTCCTGGTGGGTGGGGGGCTTCTTTAAGGTCACACTTAGGAAGGGAAGCTTTATCGGGAATAACTGACTTGGGGGGCACAGACTTGGCAGATTCTGACACAAGAGGAGCCGGTACAGTAGGCTGGGGGGACACAGGGACAGACACAGAAGGAAAACTTACAGATACAGGAGGGGTGGGCACAGGGACTAGGGAGGGATCCTGCACAAGACCAGGGGGGTCAGTCACCGCAGAGGAGGGTGGTACAACAGGGGCCTCATCCTCCATCCTGTCCAGCCTTAACAGATCATCTATCACCTCTCTATCCATATTATGCCAGGCTTCAGGACATCGGCTGTAGGGGTGGCCAAGGCGCAGGCACAGGTTGCACCTTATCGCCTGGGTGCAGTCCCTGGCCACATGACCCTGCCCCCGACACACTGAACAGATCAGAGCTGAACAAGAGGAGCTAAAATGCCCCTTTTCTCCACAGCGGTGACACAGTTTTGGCTGACCGGGATAAAAAATGGTCATCCTATCCCTCCCTATAAAGGCAGAGGAGGGCAGGTGACGGACAACATTCCCATCCCTAGCCAACCTGACCGTTACCGACCAACCCCCGGTCCAGATGCCACGCTCATCATGAATTTTATCCGGCCTGGTCAAAACATCCCCATAATTTCTCAACCAGACCTCTAAGTCCCGAGCAGGAACACTCTCATTTGTAAGGACAATAGTAATTTTCTTCACTGTTGACCTTTGGGAAACTGCCACTGGCACCAGACCTTCCCATTCGGGTCTTGACCTGCACCGAGCCATATATCGTTCCCAGAACAAGTCAAGACCCTCTGGTCTGGTGAAACTAACTGTGTATTCCCGGCTTCCAGCCACATGTATCAGGGCATATAGGTCATTAGCCCCAAAACCCATATCTAAGATCAGGTCCACCACCATACGCCTTGCTAGAGGGACTGCACCACCTTCCCATTTAAGGAGGACTACGTTCCGCCTTGGACCCCCAGCAGAAGCCATAGATCCAATACCAGATCCAATGGTGCTCATAGTGGCAGCCCGCGAGGGAAAACCCTGATTAGAAGCAGAGCTCCTCCTTGATTGTAACCCTGGCTTGGTGATATTGCCAGGAGCACAGCTTACCACCTGTGCAAATGTAGGCTTATTAGGGCCAAGACCCCACACTGATGTCACATTATCAGGTACACTACTATTATTATTTTTACCAGCTTGGCCTAAACAAGCAGCATTATCAGTTCCACATATAATGGTGGGATCCACCATGCCTGCAATGTTATTAGGGATAACTGTTTCTGATGCAGTACCAGATGTTTCCTGCTGCTGCGCTGTAGAGTCCTGTTCAACAGTGACTGAAATAGTTTTAAGCTCAGCAGAAGGGGGGTTAATCGGCTCTTCTGGGTTTTGTGGTTCTTCAGCAGAAATGTCATTTTTTAAACACAACTTTTCCTGTTTAGAGACATCAGCAGCAGGCACAACATTGCTGAGCATAGGGGAATCACCCGGAGTGTCATTAGGAAACCCATCATTAGGCAAGGTGCTAAAAGGCACAAAAACTGTTTTATCTGTAAGCTGGGGCTTTATATACTTTACTTTATCAGGCACACTCTCAGGTAAGTCCTCCACATCACCAAACACCAGCTGATCTTCCTGCATTGGAGACTCCATTACCTGTATAACTTTCAACATGCCTCCTGAGCCCTGAGATGGCAATGGGCTGCTTACCTCACCTTGAGGGGGAAGGGGGTCAGAACCGGGGGTCTCCTCCTCCACCTCCATCTTTGCAAACCTCCGTTCATTGCAAAACTTCTCCCTGAAGGGACCATCCCTGCCTTCCATCATGGCCACGATAGTTTCTTGATGATCCACACGGACTTTCGCTAATTGGACCTCTGAATCCATTGATCCACGGTTCTTGCTGAACAAGCCTTCACGCTGCTTTCTCAGGCGCTTTAAATCCGCTCTAAGCTTGTAGAGCTTGTCTCTCTCCTTATTGAGGACTTTGATCCCGGCCACCACTCGCTCCCGAATGGATCCAGCATCTTCATCCTCACCAGGTGCAGAGAGATCACCAACCACGGGCTGCACAGGAGCAGGGGTGCCATCCATCCGCCCAGGGGATGTCTGAGAGCCTCCAGCAGGAGAGGCCCTGCTGGCCTCCATGGCTTCCCCAGAAGGGGGCCAGGAGAGCTGGGAGGGATTTCACCTCACACCCTCTTACACAGATCACCTGCAGCAGCAACAGACACACAGCCAGAGAACCTTCCAGCAGCCACACCCGAAGCTGAATGATGGGAAACAACTCCTCCCACTGATACCAATGATGGGACACTATTCCTCCCACTGATACCAATGATGGGACACTATTCCTCCCACTGACACCAATGATGGGGCACTATTCCTCCCACTGATACCAATGATGGGACACTATTCCTCCCACTGATACCAATGATGGGACACTATTCCTCCCACTGACACCAATGATGGGGCACTATTCCTCCCACTGACACCAATGATGGGACACTATTCCTCCCACTGACACCAATGATGGGACACTATTCCTCTTACTGACACCAATGATGGGGCACTATTCCTCCCACTGACACCAATGATGGGGCTATATTCCTCCCACTGATACGAATGATGGGACACTATTCCTCCCACTGATACCAATGATGCTACACTATTCCTCCCACTGACACCAATGATGGGACACTATTCCTCCCACTGACACCAATGATGGGACACTATTCCTCCCACTGACACCAATGATGGGACACTATTCCTCCCACTGACACCAATGATGGGACACTATTCCTCCCACTGACACCAATGATGGGACACTATTCCTCTTACTGACACCAATGATGGGGCACTATTCCTCCCACTGACACCAATGATGGGGCACTATTCCTCCCACTGATACCAATGATGGGACACTA
This sequence comes from Pelophylax lessonae, assembly GCF_965119305.1. Classification (NCBI taxonomy): domain Eukaryota; kingdom Metazoa; phylum Chordata; class Amphibia; order Anura; family Ranidae; genus Pelophylax; species Pelophylax lessonae. Next base: position 1,210,032 of record NC_138776.1, read on the forward strand.
TTCCTCCCACTGATACCAATGATGGGACACTATTCCTCCCACTGACACCAATGATGGGGCACTATTCCTCCCACTGACACCAATGATGGGACACTATTCCTCCCACTGACACCAATGATGGGACACTATTCCTCTTACTGACACCAATGATGGGGCACTATTCCTCCCACTGACACCAATGATGGGGCTATATTCCTCCCACTGATACGAATGATGGGACACTATTCCTCCCACTGATACCAATGATGCTACACTATTCCTCCCACTGACACCAATGATGGGACACTATTCCTCCCACTGACACCAATGATGGGACACTATTCCTCCCACTGACACCAATGATGGGACACTATTCCTCCCACTGACACCAATGATGGGGCACTATTCCTCCCACTGACACCAATGATGGGACACTATTCCTCCCACTGACACCAATGATGGTACACTATTCCTTCCACTGAAACCAATGATGGGACACTATTCCTCCCACTGACACCAATGATGGGACACTATTCCTCCCACTGACACCAATGATGGGACACTATTCCTCTTACTGACACCAATGATGGGGCACTATTCCTCCCACTGACACCAATGATGGGGCACTATTCCTCCCACTGATACCAATGATGGGACACTATTCCTCCCACTGATACCAATGATGGGACACTATTCCTCCCACTGACACCAATGATGGGACACTATTCCTCCCACTAACACCAATGATGGGGCACTATCCCTCCCACTGATACCAATGATGGGACACTATTCCTCCCACTGACACCAATGATGGGACACTATTCCTCCCACTGACACCAATGATGGGACAGTATTCCTCCCACTGACACCAATAATGGGACACTATTCCTCCCACTGACACCAATGATGGGACACTATTCCTCCCACTGACACCAATGATGGGGCACTATTCCTCCCACTGATACCAATGATGGGACACTATTCCTCCCACTGACACCAATGATGGGACACTATTCCTTCCACTGACACCAACGATGGGACACTATTCCTCCCACTTACACCAATGATGGGGCACTATTCCTCCCACTGATACCAATGATGGGACACTATTCCTCCCACTGACACCAATGATGGGACACTATTCCTCCCACTGACACCAATGATGGGACACTATTCCTTCCACTGACACCAATGATGGGACACTATTCCTCCCACTGACACCAATGATGGGGCACTATTCCTCCCACTGTGTGATTGGATACAGCCAATCAGCAGGATTCAGCTTATATCAGCTGCCAATCACAGCACAGGTTGGCAGGGGGCATGCACAAGTGCCCCCCAAACCCAAAAGCAACCCCGGTAATGTACATGTATGTTGCCACGCCTGTTTACGGTAGGTTTTCTGTGAGCGGTTGGTAGGTGGGTGAGGCTCGGGGGTTGGGAATGGGGTGTGTATTATTGGTGTGATGGTGAGGGGGTTCCAAACTTTTAGCTATATTAATTATTATATACAGGAAGTGTTATAGGGGTCCCGCACCCACCTGTAGTCTCTATGGATGTACGCAGGCGGCTCCTTCCAGCAAGCTTTCTCTTCCGTGTCCAGGATACAATTATCAGCATGAACGGGGTGACTGACGTCTGTGCGACCCTCCTGCTCCCCTAATCACACAGAACGGGGACAAGAGATAAAGACACATCAGTTATCAGTGAAACCCTTCCCCCGACCTGAAGATTCACCCAGCATTCACACTGTAGATATACTACATACTGTACATGCACACACTTTACACATACTGTACATATATATACATGCACACAGACACTCTTTGTTATACAAATAAAATGTAATAGATTTGTTAGATGACAAAGGCTTCCCAGAGCACTATGGGTTAGCTAAAGAGAGAGTAGAGCAGAAGTATTTCCCTTTTAGGTATAGCAAAATATAAAGTGCAACAATGTATTATTGTGTAATCTCAATATGTAAAAGCCACTATTGATTGTAAAAGTACATTTCCTAATCCTTTCTTCATTTACGCTATGCCTGGCCTCATAAATTCTTTCAAATAAAAAAAAAAAAAAAAAAAAAAAAATAGAAAAAAGCACATAATAATTGCTTTAAATAAAATAATAAATAAAAACAAATAATTTTTTTAATCAATCTTCACAACGCTTTATGTGCAAAAAGTTTCTTGAAAAACGTGAAAAGCAACTTCAACTTTTTATTATAATCTATTTGGCACACTAAAAGTTTTGTTAGATATTTATATTTCCCTTTTAGGCATTTTTATCTCTCACCCCTGTGACTCATTCATGTTTGTATGTAAATTTCACCTTGAGCTACTGAGGTTTGTACACAACAGATCCATAGAGTCTTAGCCGGCAATTTATGGAATCTGTACTGTGTACCAATAAAGCATTTATATGAAGAAGCTACAGCCAGGGAAATCTTTATGGATCTGCAGTGACCGCCCTGGCCTGAGCGCAGCCATTTTTGCTCTCACATCCTATAACCTGGCGGTAGAATTTGGGTTCTCTTGGCTATATTTTTACACAACAGGAAAAAGGTCTCCAAACTCCACCAATCCCGTCTAATCTTATTATATTACCCAGAGCTGGGAGACTCTCAGATGTCAGCTGACTAGAATGAAAGCCAATGTCCAACTTTTCCGAGTATTCTGCTGATTATATAGGGAAGGTTTCCTCATTTCTGATTATCACTTACCGGCTGACACCCTGGAGCGGCCAGCCCTGCCCTGTAACATGTATACAATGCAGCTCTATTTACCTTCAATGGCCGTCCGACACACCAGCTGAGAGTAGGAGAAATGCAGAGGGTTCGTTTCAAAATAGGACTGCGCCAGGATGCGCGCTCGCTCCCCGGCATAATAGAAGAGGTGTGCCCGGGTAGTGTCCACCCCTCCTGCCGACGCCATCTAGACCCAAAAATGACAATACAATAACTATAATACAATACAAACATATTCATAGCTATACATAATATCACTGAAATCCACTCCCATGTAAATACATTATATATCCACATGCTATATATAAAAACATATGAATATATAATAGTTACATTGTTACATAGTTGAAAAAAGATGCAAGTCCATCTCAGTGATGGGGAACCTTGGCACCTCAGATGTTTTGGATCTTCATTTCCCATGATGCTCCACTACAATGCAGAGGGCATGAGCATCATGGGAAATGTAGTTCCATAACACCAGGGGGTGCAAAGGTTCCCCATCACAGATCTAGGGCTATTTAAAAAAAAAAATAATAATACAATGTGATACAATATAAAAGTATGAAAAGCAGTCTACAAGACATTAAAATGTCTTAACTACTGGAGCTAAAAACAAAAAGATATATACTCAGCACAGGGATGGTGGGAAACTGCCATTCCACTCCCTGACAGCGAGGTGTGAGGTTGCTGGTTCCTTAGCTCATGTGCTTCCAGAAGCCAGGGGCTAGAGTTGCTTTTCTGCCCCAGGAGGGATGCTGGATCCTGGGAAGGACCCCGGCGGGGCCCCCTGGATAGGCCTGAGACTAGGCCTCAGTCTATGGAAGACATTGGGCTTGGCCTAAGGAGAGATGAATCCCTGTCTACCTTTAGACGGAGGACTGTTGAAAAGCTGACACGGATTGAGAAAGAGGAGGAGAAATTGGCAGCTTTGTAAGCGGAATTTAAAAAGAAAAAGCTGTTTTGTGCCAAACACTACAGCAAGAAGAGAACGGCTCTGAGGCCTGAATTGAAGGACTTGGAGCAAGCTTTGAGGAAGCAGAAAGAGCTGGTGAGCTCTCTGAAGGAAAGCAGTGGAGCATTTAAGGAGAAATACAGGAATGAGGAACGTTTCAGCCATATGAGGAGAGGAGCCGTTTCCAGCATGGAGAGTGACCCAGTCAGTGAGGAGATGCAGGTACCGACAGAGTCAGCAGAGAGTGAGAAAGTGGGCCCGGAGGATGAGCCCAGCTCTTCAACACCTCAGACATCTGCTGAGCCCCCAATGGTGGAGGCCTCTGTCTCCCTCCCTCTGCAGCAGCAATGTGGAACATCTGAGCAGGAGGTTGAGGGGGGTACTGGGATACTGGAGTTCGTCACTGAGCTGGAATCCCCTCTGGATGGAAGAAAGTTCAATTTCTCTGCGGATTCCTCAGCTGAGGACAGGGGCTGACTGGCAACTTTCGGCCCAAGAGGCAAATCGAAACCAGAGGCCCATGGTGCAGTGACTCTGCCCCACTCCCCCTCTTCCCAGCCTCCTCCTGACCCCAATTCCAGGATGAGGCTCCAGGTATTCCCTACTCACCTGCCGAATCCAGGTTCCCGAGGCGGCAGTTTGGGGGAGCTGGGACAGCTCGTTCGAAGCTAGCTATGGGAAGAGAGTCTCCAGTGGGGCGAAGAAACGGCCTCTGCCGTTTAGGCATGTCTGTGGCAGAACTGGTGCATTCTTTTTACAGGGCATCAGAGCAGCCCGGGGGGGGGGGGGGCAATTGCCCCCCTGCCCCTGGCCCAGTCCTCCCCTGTCTGAGGAGATGGATACCGTTCCTCGCCCTGTGAGAGAGAGACCTGTGGAGAAAGGAAGATTTACCATAAAATCTGCAACAACCAGGAGGAAGTTTGATCCCACCATCAGCCATGACACAGCAGAGGTAACACAGCAAGCAGGTACAGTGTGTGTGCAAGATGGTGATGTGAACTTTAATAATGACAATGTGCTTGCTGAGGGTTGTAGTGCTATGGGCTGTCAGCCCACACCCATAGACAATGTGCAGCATGCAGTGCAACCTGATGCACCTGCTGGAAAAACTTTAAATGCAATTGGTGGGAAAGCTGCAAATAACTATGAGCTTCTGGGGGAAGAGTCTGCAGAGAGGAGCATTGCAGAGGCTTTTTCTGACCCAGATAAAGCTGTTGTTCCTGAGAATGGTGGAGATGCTGGGAGCAGTAGTGCTACAACTTTTTTGGAGTCTGCAGTAGACAAGACTGTGATTGAACCCAGGAAAGTAGCTGAGTGCTCAGAGCAGGGGGAGGGGGTGGGTCTGGTCTCTGATGCTCCAAAGACTGCAATGATTGTTTCAGGCTCCTTGTCAGCAGGTGTGGTTGTGTCTAAAGATAATGCTGCAATTGCTGGTGGTGTTTCTGGGAGGAAAACCTATGCTGGTGCTGCTGCAGGATCTGGGAGGGGAGAAGGAACATGGAAAGGTTTTATCTTTCTCACTATTTAAAAGGAGAAATGTTGTGCAGCTTCATTGGGAGGGTGAGGGTATTCCTCCATATAGGAGAGCTGTGCTTGATAAAATTCTGCAGATAGCGTTTAGACCCACAGATATCTTTGCCCTGATCAGTCTGACCGGCTATAAGTACGATTTGTCTTTTATCCGTCCGGAGTCTTTGGACATATTTTGGGAAAAATATGAACATGTGTGTAGGAGCCTGCTGGACTGGAAAGGGCTCATCCCCAAGGTTGTGTCATGTCAGCCACTCATTAAAATGGTGACAAATCTTGTGCGCAATGAATCTATACCACAAGGGGATTTATCTGTATGGCTGAAGAGATATGGAGACATCCTGAGCCCCTTACAGAAAGTTGTGGATGATCGAGGAATATGGATGGGGGGATGGTCTGTGCAGCTAAAACTAAGAGTCATTGACAATGTCATCCAGCATCTGCCATCCTCAGCTTTCCTTGGGAGGGACAGACTGACCATCTTCTATCCAGGCCAGCCAAAGCTGTGCAATAAGTGTGGGGATAAAGGGCACTTTGCATCCTCCTGTCCAGTAATGAAATGCTCTCTGTGTCAGGATTTAGGGCATTTGGCAAAGGATTGCAATATTAAAAGGTGCAACTTTTGGAATGCGGTTGGGCATGCTTTTAGTCAGTGTTCTGAGGCAATGCATAACCAGCCTGAGCTCATGAGAGAGTTCTTCCGCCTGGACATGGAGGATGCTCAGAGCTCAGCATCTAGGGTGCCTGCGAGTCTGTGCCAATGCCCAGTGTGTCAGTGTCTTCCCAGTCTGTGGTGCCCCAGTCTGTGCGTTTACCTAGTGTGCCTGTGTCTTCCCAGTCTGTGGTGCCCCAGTCTGTGCCAATTCCCAGTGTGTCAGTGTCTTCCCAGTCTGTGGTGCCCCAGTCTGTGCCAATTCCCGGTGTGTCAGTGTCTTCCAAGTCTGTGGCGCCCCAGTCTGTGCGTTTACCTAGAGTGTCAGTGTCCTCCCAGTCTGTATGTAAGGTATCAGTTACCGAGAATGTTCTATTAGGGACCGTGGGATGCAGAGGAGTGGGGAGAATGGTGAAGAGGCTGGCTTGGTGGCAGATAAGGTAAGGGGGAGTGGGGGTGAAGGGGAGGGTAAGAGTGGGGAAACTGTAATTTGCAGTTTGTCCAAGGATGATGTGGAATGGTTGGAGGAGAAAAGAAAGAAGGGCAAAAGAAGGAAAAAAAAGGTATTCGGTTGCCCAAAGTCCTAAGGTTTTGCTTTTGACAAATAAGTTTTGGGTCCTGTCAGACGATGACGATGAATGGGACTCGTTGAGTACAGCGTCTTCCATGGATGATGAGTCCCTGGGTGCATTGAAGCGCACTGGTTCTCCAGGGAGAGAGAGTAGTCAGGCTAAGAAACGGCTGCCTCAAATATCCTAATGGCAGTTCCCACTCCGTTAAAAGTGGCAACCATTAATGTTGCCAGCTTAAAATCAGTGAGTGCTCGTCATATGGCCTTATTTTTGCTCAGCGATTTTGATGCTGACATTTTGTTTTTGCAAGAGACCCATCTGAGTAATCTGGCTGATATACATCGGGCAAAGAAGGAGTGGAAGCGTGGTCCCTCCTTTTGGTCTCTTGCGGCCGAGCCTTACAGCGGGGTTGCGGTCCTTTTTTCCGGTATGGTAACGTGCCCTAGACTTTTGCAACGGTAAGTCAGAATGGTGGGAGCTTATAAAACAGCGGACTGTTAGGCTTTTCAAGGCCATAGGGAGAAAGAGACAGCAAGATAAGTGTATCACCTACCAGCGTTTGCGGAGGAAACTTGACCGCCTTGTATCGAATGGAGGAGATTCTGGGGCGATCTCTGAGGTGAAGCTCCTAATGAGGAGACATCAATATGACCAGCACGCCTCTTTGGTTCAGGAAAGGGACTATGGGAAATACCATTCGCCTGACCCTTACCAGAATTGTAAACAGAGCGTAGCAGTTAAGACGGTCAATGGCCTGAAGGACAGTACGGGCTCTCTGACGAAGTCTAGGTCAGGGATCCTGGAGGTCGTCAGGTCATACTATGCTGATCTCCTGGGAGGAAGGAACCTTGATCGGGCAGGGATGTTGAGTTTTTTGGACTCTACACCAGGTCTGGGAAATATTGTTCCTTTGATGAATTTGACAGATGAAATCACTGCAGATGAGGTGATCCAGGCTATTGATAAACTAGCCATCAGGAAAACGCCAGGGCCAGATGGTTTGACAGCCAAATTTTATGAATGTTTTAAGACGATCCTGGCTTCACACCTTGCGGAGGTTTTTAATGGCTGTTTGTATGAGGGTTCTCTCCCTCCTTCCATGAGGCAATCTGCAGTGATTCTTCTGTCAAAGGGCAAAGATCCTTCGATGATTGAGAATTGGCGCCCCATTAGCCTTCTTAATGTCGATATAAAGATACTGGCAAAGATGTTTTTCTGGCGATTATCATCAGTGGCAGGCGAATTGTTATCCCATCACCAGCACTGCTCGGTCCAGGGTAGAAGCACTTTCTCAGCTGTGTTAGCTGTCCGGGAGGTCTTGGAGGGTTGTAGGGCTGCTGGTTGGGGTAAATATCTGCTGACATTGGATCAGGCTAAGGCCTTTGATAGGGTTAATCATGAGTACCTATGGCTCCTTCTTGGCAAGTATGGCTTGGAGGGGGGTTTCATTGATTGGCTCAAGATTTTGTACAAAGGGGCTGAAAGCTTTCCTCTGGTTAATGGTTGGGTTGGGCAGCCCTTTGTGGTTGGCTCAGGTGTGCATCAGGGTGTCCTTGGGAGTCCTCTGCTATATACGTTTGCAATCGACCCCTTCATTAGAAGGCTAGAGAGTGGACCATTGTGTGGGGTACCTTTGGGCATCGCTGGTGAGCCTCCTTTGAAGGTTGTGGCTTATGCTGATGACGTTTCTGTTTTTGTCTCTGGGACTGTGGAAGCGCAGGAGGTGGTCTCAGTGATAAGGCAGTATGTGGAAACATCAGGTTCAAAGGTCAACCAGGACAAGTGTGAAGCTTTCTGGATGGGCGTGGAAGGTGGGAGCTTTGTTCTCCCGGGTGACTTCCCGGAGCCACAACAAAAAATTAGAGTTCTAGGCATTGAATTTGGCCCAGATGACTATGGTCATGCAGATTGGGTGAACAGGCTGGAGAATGCGAATGCCAAGGTGGTGAGCTGGAAAAGTTGGCGGTTTTCCTTAAGGGAAAAGGTTGATCTGATCAAAGGTTACCTGATTCCAATTTTTCTGTATGTCAGTTTTTTCTGCGTTTTACCAGTGTCTCTCTATACCAGGATCTATAGTTGTTTCTTCCAGCTGTTATGGGGGAACAGAATAAACCTTGTCAAAAGGAGTGTGACTTATCTTCCTAGGCGGGAGGGTGGTCTAGGAATGATCAACCCTGTAGTCTTTTTCTCTCTGATGTTTGTAAAGTACAACCTGGGTAACATGTTGGCAGAGAGACCGCCTGGGTGGGTGGGTATTTTACAGTCCTGGTTTAGGCCCTTTCTGCGAAACTGGGAAAATGGTGGGCCATTGAAAAGCCTGAGGGTCAAGCATGATAAGCTCCCAGCTTATGTTGCCCCATGTTTGAAAATACTTTGGCAGTGGCAAGTAACGGCAGGGGAGATCAGATCTCTTCCAAGGAAACTTCATGAGAAGTGGATCATGAGTTCTGTTTTTTGCAAACCACTGGCCTTAAGGGATTGCCCAAGCCTGGTTGTGGGGGAGGGTTTGCGTTTGATTAATTTGGAGAGAATCCCAATGAAGTTTAGGGATCAGGCTTTGCTCGCTTTCCATGGAAAACTATATGTGAAGGGCAACCTGAAGTTTCTCTCTGTGAGTGATCAGGCTGCCCGAGAGTAGAGTGTGGAAGAGCGGTGGAGTCCATGGATCATTTTCTGCTTCAGTGCCCTTTTAATATAGAGGTGTACAAGAGGGTAGGGAGGGCTCTGAGTGTACCCTTCCTCCCTCATATGAGTTATGCAGAGTGGGTGTATGGGGCATTCCAGACTCGCCGGGATTATGATTTAGAAACACTTTTCTTAGTTAGTCTAGTAGTCTGTTATTTCACATGGAGTGCACGGTGCCAGGTATCCTTACGGAGTAAAATCCTCCCTGTTGAGGTGGTGCAGAACATTCTGGGTGAGGTTGGGAAGATTCGGGGTCTTGAGAAAGACAGGTGGCAGCAGGAGGCCTGGATAAAGGCGTGGAGGAATATCAGGACTCTGTAGCTGCTGCCTGTTGATCTCGGGGTGTGCGGCTTTTCTTTCTGTCCTTGCTTCACTCCCCTAGATTCTCAGATAAAATATATTTTTGATAAAAGGCTCCATGCATGGTGACGGTGATGTTCCTTAGTCTGGCTCTCTCGTAGGGTTTATGCTGTGCGCGACTTGGTTTATTTATTATGTTCTTGTTTGGTTTTTGGTTTTGTATAGTTATATTTAATTATTTTGTAAATATGTTATTTATTTATTCATTTATTATGGTTTTATTGTATATAAGTTGTTGTTTGTAAGATTTTTTCAATAAACAAAATTAACCCCTCATAATGGGCACAGCAGGTGTACAGACCCAGGAGCTCAGCACAGGGATGGTGGGAACCCCTCATAATGGGCACAGCGGGGGTACAGACCCGGGAACTCAGCACAGGGATGGTGGGAACCCCTCATAATGGGCACAGCGGGTGTACAGACCCGGGAACTCAGCACAGGAATGGGGGGAACCCCTCATAATGGGCACAGCGGGTGTACAGACCCAGGAACTCAGCACAGGGATGGTGGGAACCCCTCATAAGGAGCACAGCGGGTGTACAGACGTGGGAACTCAGTACGGGGATGGTGGGAACCCTTCAGCAGGTTTACAGACCTGGCGACTAGAACCGGGGGAATCCATAGGGGAGAAGGAGGCATGGACTCCAGAGAGAGAGATGATATCTGTACAAATCATTAGTAAGACCTCATCTGGAATATGCAGTTCAGTTTTGGGCTCCGGTTCTCAGAAAGGATATCGGGGAACTGGAGAAAGTGCAGAGAAGGGCAACCAAACTGATAAGAGGCATGGAGGAGCTCAGCTATGAGAAGAGATTAGAGGAACTGAATTTATTCTCTCCTGAGAAGAGGAGATTAAGGGGGGATATGATCACCATGTATAAATACATAAGGGGGGATACGATCTCCATGTATAAATACATAAGGGGGGATATGATCACCATGTATACAGTGAGGAAAAATAGTATTCGATCCCCTATCAATCAACAAGATTTCTGGCTCCCAGGTGTCTTCTATACAGGTAACAAGCTGAGATTAGGAGGATTCTCTTAAAGGGAGTGCTCCTAATCTCAGCTTGTTACCTGTATAAAGGACACCTCTCCACAGAATCAACCAATCAGATTTCAATCTCTCCACCATGGCCAAGACCAAAGAGCTGCCCAAGGAGGTCAGGGAGAAAATTGTAGACCTACACAAGGCTGGAATGGCTTCAAGACCATCGCCAAGCAGCTTGGTGAGAGGGTGACAACAGTCGGTGCGATTATTCACAAATGTAAGAAACAGAAAATAACTGTCAGTCACCCTCAGTCTGGGGCTCCATGGAAGATCTCATCTCATGGAGGTTCAATGATGATGGAGAACGGTGAGGAATCAGCCCAGAACTACACAGGAGAATCTTCTCAATGATCTCAGCTGGGACCATCGTCACCAAGAAAACAATTGGTAACACACTACGTTGTGAAGGACTGAAATCCTACAGCACCCGCAAGGTCCCCCTGCTCAGGAAATCACATGTACAGCCCGTCTGATGTCTGCTAATGAACATCTGAATGATTCAGAGGAGAACTGGGTGAAAGTGTTGTGGTCAGATGAGACCAAAATCGAGCTCTTTGGCATCAACTCAGCTCACTGTGTTTGGAGGAGGAGGAATGCTGCCTAAAAACACCATCCCCCACTGTCAAATATGAAGGTGGAAACATTATCCTTTGGGAATGTTTTTCTGCTAAGGGGACAGGACAACTTCACCGCATCAAAGGGATGATGGACGGGGTCATGTACCATCAAATATTGGGTGAGAACCTCCTTCCCTCAGCCAGGGCATTGAAAATGGGTCATAGATGGGTATTCCAGCATGACAATGACCCAAAACACACGGCCGAGGCAACAAAGGAGTGGCTCAAGAAGAAGCACATTAAGGTTCCTTTAGTGGCCTAGCCAGTCTCCAGACCTTAATCCCATAGAAAATATGTGGAGGGAGCTGAAGGTTCGAATTACCAAACTCCACATGATCTCCACGTATAAATACATAAGGGGGGGGGGGGGATATGATCACCATGTATAAATACATAAGGGGGGATATGATCACTATGAATAAATACATAAGGGGGGATATTATCTCCATGTATAAATACATAAGGAGGGATGTGATCTCCATGTATAAATACATAAGGGGGGATATGATCTCCATGTATAAATACATAAGGGGGGTTATGATCTCCATGTATAAATACATAAGGGGGGGATATGATCTCCATGTATAAATACATAAGGAGGGATATGATCACCATGTATAAATACATAAGGGGGGATATGATCTCCATGTATAAATACATAAGGGGGGATATGATCTCCATGTATAAATACATAAGGGGGGATATGATCTCCATGTATAAATACATAAGGGGGGGATATGATCTCCATGTATAAATACATAAGGGGGGATATGATCTCCATGTATAAATACATAAGGAGGGATATGATCACCATGTATAAATACATAAGGGGGGATATGATCTCCATGTATAAATACATAAGGGGGGATATGATCTCCATGTATAAATACATAAGGGGGGATATGATCTCCATGTATAAATACATAAGGGGGGGATATGATCTCCATGTATAAATACATAAGGGGGGATATGATCTCCATGTATAAATACATAAGGAGGGATATGATCACCATGTATAAATACATAAGGGGGGGATATGATCTCCATGTATAAATACATAAGGGGGGATATGATCTCCATGTATAAATACATAAGGAGGGATATGATCACCATGTATAAATACATAAGGGGGGATATGATCTCCATGTATAAATACATAAGGGGGGGGATATGATCTCCATGTATAAATACATAAGGGGGGGGGATATGATCTCCATGTATAAATACATAAGGGGGGATATGATCTCCATGTATAAATACATAAGGGGGGATATGATCTCCATGTATAAATACATAAGGGGGGATATGATCTCCATGTATAAATACATAAGGGGTCCATATAGTCGAGGTCAGAGCATGTTCATGTCCAAATAAAACGAGGTCAAAGCATATTGCACACATAAAGAACGATGATGGGAGGATGGTTACGGAGGACGAGGAAAAGGCAACCGTGCTGAGCGCTTTTTTCTCGTCAGTCTTTACACAGGAAAAGGAGAGGTACACTGACCATGACTGTATGGAGTACACTGACCATGACTGTATGGGGTACACTGACCATGACTGTATGGAGTACACTGACCATGACTGTATGGGGTACACTGACCATGACTGTATGGGGTACACTGACCATGACTGTATGGAGTACACTGACCATGACTGTATGGGGTACACTGACCATGACTGTATGGGGTACACTGACCATGACTGTATGGGGTACACTGACCATGACTGTATGGGGTACACTGACCATGACTGTATGGAGTACACTGACCATGACTGTATGGTTAGTAGTAATACACAGGACTTGCCACTATGGCTAACAGAGGGTGAAATCAGGGAAAGGCTGGATAAACTTAACAAAAACAAATCACCAGGCCCGGATGGTGTACATCCGAGAGTACTCAAGGAACTCAGTAAGGTTATATCTAGACCATTGTTCCTGATCTTTGCTGACAGTATTAGGACAGGAGATGTACCAGGGGATTGGAGGAAAGCTAACGTGATTCCGATATTCAAAAAAGGGCAGAGGCAATGTCCCGGGAAATTATAGGCCGGTCAGCCTGACAGCAATAGTATGTAAACTTCTGGAGGGGATGATAAGGGACTATATCGTAGAGTTTGCTAAAATCAATAATATCATCAGCAGTAATCAGCACGGGTTTACAAATGGGCATTCTTGTCAAACCAATCTGTTAACATTCTATGAAGAGGTGAGCTGTGAGCTAGATAGGGACAGACCAGTGGATGTGGTGTACCTAGATAGGGGCAGACCAGTGGATGTGGTGTACCTGGATAGGGGCAGATCAGTGGATGTGGTGTATCTGGATTTCGCTAAGGCGTTTGATACAGTTCCCCACAAACGGTTGATTTATAAATTATGGTCCACAGGCATCGAACGCAAGGTTTGCTCTTGGATACAGAACTGGTTAAAGGGGCGTGTCCAAAGAGTGGTAATAAACAGCGCATACTCAGACTGGTCTGAGGTAGTAAGCGGGGTCCCCCAAGGCTCAGTCCTGGGACCAACCTTGTTCAAATTATTCATAAACAGCATTGAGGTCGGGATCAGTAGTTCTATATCAGTTTTTGCAGATGACAGAAAATTGGGCAGGGCAATAACTGCACAGCATGAAGCAGATATCCTACAGAATGACCTGGACAAAATAACGGAGTGGGCAACGACATGGCAAATGAGGTTTAATGTGGAGAAGTGTAAGGTTTTGCACTTTGGGACTAAAAATATAAAAACACAATACACGTTAGGAGGGGAACCCTTGGGGGAATCAAAAATGGAGAAAGATCTGGGAGTCTTGGTTGATGATAGATTAGGCAACAGCATGCAATGTCAAGCGGCAGCTGCCAAGGCCAGCAGAATATTAGCATGCATAAAGAAAGGGATGTATTCCAGAGATAAGACTATAATCCTTCCACTTTATAAAACTCTGGTCCGACCGCATCTGGAGTATTCTGTCCAGTTCTGGTCGCCAGTCCTCAGGAGGGATGTGTTGGAGCTGGAGAGAGTCCAGAGAAGGGCAACTAAACTAATTAGGGGATTGGAGGACCTTACCTATGAAGAGCGGCTGCAATCGCTCGATTTATTCTCCCTGGAGAAGAGACGTCTGAGAGGGGGCATGATAGCAATTTATAAATATCTCAATGGTGATCTCAGCATAGAAAAAAAGCTGTTCATTCGAAGGGATTGCATGAGGACTCGAGGGCAAACAATGCAATTAGAGGAGAAGCGTTTTAACCTCAGGCAACGTGGGGGGTTCTTTACTGTTAGGGCTACAAGATTGTGGAATTCTCTACCACAAATGGTAGTAACTGCAGGAAGTATGGCTAATTTTGAAAGACTCTTAGACACACATCTCAAGGATAGGAACATTCAGGGGTATGAGAAATGATTCACACCTACACAGGTTGAACTGGATGGACTATTGTCTTTATTCAACCTCACTAACTATGTAACTTTGTAACTATGTAACTATAGTGAACTTGGTGTTAAGTTGTTCACTTTAAGGTCATCACAGAAAGGTTTCTTCACAGTAAGAGCTGTGAAAATGTGGAATAGACTCCCTCCAGAGGTGGTTCTGGCCAGCTCAGTAGATTGCTCTAAGAAAGTCCTGGATTATTTCCTGGGTGTACATAATATAAGTGGATAGTAACATTTATAGGTAAAGGTGATCCAGGGAATATCCGATTGCCTCTCGGGGGATCAGGAAGGAATTTTTCCCCTGCTGTAGTAAATTGGATCATGCTTTGCTGGGGTTTTCACCTTCCTCTGGATCAACTGCGGGTATAGGATTGTGTATATGGGATTGTATGGTTGGGGCGGGTATAGGATTGTGTATAGGGGATTGTATGGTTGGGGTGGGTATAGGATTGTGTATATGGGATTGTATGGTTGGGGAGGGTATAGGATTGTGTATATGGGATTGTATGGTTGGGGAGGGTATAGGATTGTGTATATGGGATTGTATGGTTGGGGAGGGTATAGGATGGTGTATATGGGATTGTATGGTTGGGGTGGTATAGGATTGTGTATATGGGATTGTATGGTTGGGGTGGGTATAGGATTGTGTATATGGGATTGTATGGTTGGGGAGGGTATAGGATTGTGTATATGGGATTGTATGGTTGGGGAGGGTATAGGATGGTGTATATGGGATTGTATGGTTGGAGAGGGTATAGGATTGTGTATATGGGATTGTATGGTTGGGGTGGGTATAGGATTGTGTATATGGGATTGTATGGTTGGGGCGGGTATAGGATTGTGTATAGGGGATTGTATGGTTGGGGCGGGTATAGGATGGTGTATATGGGATTGTATGGTTGGGGAGGGTAAAGGATTGTATATATGGGATTGTATGGTTGGGGTGGGTATAGGATGGTGTATATGGGATTGTATGGTTGGGGGAGGGTATAGGATTGTGTATATGGGATTGTATGGTTGGGGGGGTATAGGATTGTGTATATGGGATTGTATGGTTGGGGCGGGTATAGGATTGTGTATATGGGATTGTATGGTTGGGGCGGGTATAGGATGTGTATAGGGGATTGTATGGTTGGGGAGGGTATAGGATTGTGTATATGGGATTGTATGGAGTGCCCACAGTAGGGTAGCCTTGCCTGTTGTGAGCAGCCAGTAGGTGGTGCTGTGGAGCAGAGAGCAGAGCGCGGGATCAGAGGCTGTCAGGGAGATCAGGAGAGAGGAGTGTGTGTGGAGTGTGTGCGTGACCGACCGCGTGTGAGTAACCGCCCCCCCCCCCCCCCAGGAGAGCAGCGGCGGGGAGCGGCGCTCGAACCCCGACCCCCCCCCAGAAGCGAGCGGCGAGCGGGTCGGTAACCCCCCCCCCTCTCTTGTTGCGGGTGGCGAGTGGAACAGTAAACCCCCCCCTTTTTTCGGCGGGCGGCGAGTGGTGCGGACCCCCCCCCCCCCCAGACAGAGAGGGACCAGAGGAGACTAGCGAGCAAAGGCTGACCGGGAAGTGACAGAGGGAGGCGGGTGCAGAGCGGAGACTGACCGTCTGAGGGAAAGAAAAAAAAAAAAAAAACAGCCAGGAACTGCTAGAGACAGACTTAAAGGGACATACACTAGGTAAGTAAGACTGGTGACTGAGATTGTACACTGACTGAGGGTGTAGTGTAGTACCTGAGTATCTGTGAGTACCTGGGAGTACCTGAGTATCTGTGAGTACCTGAGTATCTGTGAGTACCTGAGTATCTGGGAGCACCTGAGTATCTGGGAGTACCTGGGAGTACCTGAGTATCTGTGAGCACCTGAGTATCTGGGAGCACCTGAGTATCTGGGAGCACCTGTGAGTACCTGTGAGTACCTGGGAGTACCTGAGTACCTGGGAGTACCTGAGTACCTGGGAGTACCTGAGTACCTGTGAGTGCCTGAGTACCTGTGAGTACCTGAGTATCTGGGAGCACCTGAGTACCTGTGAGCACCTGAGTATCTGGGAGCACCTGAGTATCTGGGAGCGCCTGAGTACCTGTGAGTGCCTGAGTACCTGTGAGTGCCTGAGTACCTGTGAGTACCTGGGAGTATCTGGGAGCACCTGAGTATCTGGGAGCACCTGAGTATCTGGGAGCGCCTGAGTACCTGTGAGCGCCTGAGTACCTGTGAGCGCCTGAGTACCTGTGAGCGCCTGAGTACCTGTGAGCACCTGAGTACCTGTGAGCGCCTGAGTACCTGTGAGTGCCTGAGTATCTGGGAGTACCTGTTGCTACCTGAGTGTCTGGGAGTACCTATCACTACTTGAGTGTTGGGCGTCTGACCGGGCTGTGCGACTCAGTGTTGTGCGTCTGACTGGGCTGTGCGACTCAGTGTTGTGAGTCTGACCGGGCTGTGCGACTCAGTGTTGTGAGTCTGACCGGGCTGTGCGACTGAGTGTTGTGCGTCTGACCGGGCTGTGCGACTCAGTGTTGTGCGTCTGACCGGGCTGTGCGACTCAGTGTTGTGCGTCTGACCGGGCTGTGCGACTCAGTGTTGTGCGTCTGACCGGGCTGTGCGACTCAGTGTTGTGCGTCTGACCGGGCTGTGCGACTCAGTGTTGTGAGTCTGACCGGGCTGTGCGACTGAGTGTTGTGCGTCTGACCGGGCTGTGCGACTGAGTGTTGTGCGTCTGACCGGGCTGTGCGACTCGGTGTTGTGCGTCTGACCGGGCTGTGCGACTCAGTGTTGTGAGTCTGACCGGGCTGTGCGACTGAGTGTTGTGCGTCTGACCGGGCTGTGCGACTGAGTGTTGTGCGTCTGACCGGGCTGTGCGACTGAGTGTTGTGCGTCTGACCGGGCTGTGCGACTCGGCGTTGTGCGTCTGACCGGGCTGTGAGATTGTGAGTGTTGGGTGACTGACCGGTGTCAAGTGAGTGAAGCGGAATACCAGAGGGTGAGAAGGTAGCGTTAGGAAGCCAGGAAATAGCCACATAGGATAGACTTAAATCGCTGAATCCCCATTAGATTAGATAGTAGGTACAATGCCCGGCGGGTGTGGAGATGCGACTCGGTGTACATCTTGTGATATGTATGCGTTCCTCGGACATGCGATCGAGGGCGAATACAAATGTGCAAAATGTGAGCACGTTGCTTCCCTGGAAGCTCAGGTCCTGAATCTAGGGAAGCAGCTGGCAACACTGAGACCAATGTCCATACCGGAGGAGAGCCAGGATTGTACCAATCAGGTGCAGGCAGGGGTCTGCACAGAGGTGGGCGGAGTATCGGAGGTGCAGGCATCAGAGCAGAGCAGAGGGGTGACAGTTAGGAGGGGTAGAAGGGGACAAGGCAAGGAGGCTGATCCTGGGCTGGAGCACCCCAATAGATACGCCCCGTTGTGTGATGTTGGGGAAACCAGTCAGGGACCAGCATTGCTGGAGCAGAGCGACGCCCCTAGCTGCCAGGGGAAGAACTCCTCCAGTGAGGCTGGGAGAAAGGGAAAGGAAAGACAGGTGCTGGTGGTAGGGGACTCAATTATTAGAAGGGCAGACAGTGTAATCTGTGACAAAGACCGTGTGCGCCGAACAGTCTGTTGTTTGCCGGGCGCTCGGGTTCGGCACATCGCGGATCGGGTGAACAGATTACTGGGTGGGGCTGGGGAAGACCCAGCTGTCATGGTACACGTGGGTACCAATGACATAGGCAGAGGAAGACGGAGAGTCCTAAACGATTTCAGGGACTTAGGCGCTAAGTTGAGGACTAGGACCTCCAAGGTAGTATTTTCCGAAATACTACCGGTACCTCGAGCCACACCAGAGAGGCAGCGGGAGATTAGGGAAGTTAACGAGTGGCTGAGGAGCTGGTGTAGTAAGGAGGGTTTCGGGTTCCTGGAGAACTGGGCCGTCTTCTCAGTCGGTCACCGGCTCTTTGGTAGGGACGGATTGCACCTAAATGGGGTGGGTGCAGCCGTACTGGGTGAGAGGATGGCCAAAAAGCTAGAGGGGCTTTTAAACTAGGGAATGGGGGGGAGGGTACAGATGTAGAATTAGCCAGTGGAAAGCAAGTTTCAGAGGGCAGAAATGGGGGCATTAGCGGTAGGGTGTTCGGAGCTCCTATACCCAGGGTGGGTACGGGGAAAAATCAAGAGAGCAGCCTAAAAACATCAAATGAGGATAAATGTAACCAATCTAAATTACGAGGCTTGTATACCAATGCCAGAAGCCTGGCCAACAAGATGGGAGAGCTGGAGCTGCTGATGTTTGAGGAGGACTTAGATTTTGTGGGGATAACTGAGACTTGGTTTGACAGCTCTCATGACTGGATGGCGACCATTCAGGGGTATTCCCTTTATCGCAGAGATAGAGAGGGTAAAAAAGGGGGAGGGGTATGTTTGTATATTAAGAACAGTATACAGGTAAATATGAGGGATGATATTAATAATGGAGCTATGGACGAAGCAGAATCCCTATGGGTAGAGCTTCAAAGGGAAGGCACGGTGGGGAAGGTAATATTGGGCGTATGCTATAGGCCCCCAAACCAGAGTGAGGAGGGTGAGGTGGACCTCATGTTACAGATAGGATTGGCAGCAAGGATGGGAAATGTCATTATAATGGGGGACTTTAATTATCCTGATATAGACTGGGCAGAAGGAACCGCGCATTCAGCCAAGTCTCGACAGTTCCTAAATGTTTTGCAGGACAATTTCATGGGTCAGATGGTGAATGCACCGACAAGAAACAATGCGGTACTTGACCTACTGATTACCAACAATACAGACCTGCTCACGGATATAGAAATACGGGGCAACTTAGGGAACAGTGACCATAGGTCAATTGGTTTCAGTATTAATTACAGTAATAGGAAACACAAGGGTAATATAAGGACACTGAATTTCAAAAGAGCCAATTTCCCTAAACTGCGCTCGCTGCTAGAAAATATCAAATGGGATAGAACCCTGGGAACAAAGAACACGGAGGAAAAATGGGAGTGCTTCAAGAGCATACTTAACAAGGGGGTGGGCCAGTGCATTCCACAGGGAAATAAATTTAAAAGAGCAAAACTAAACCCTGGGTGGCTAAACTCCAACATAAAAATGTATATTAGAGCTAAAGAAAAGGCCTTCAAAAAATACAAGACTGAGGGGTCATTGGCAGCATTTAAGCATTACAAAGAGTGTAATAAGAAATGTAAAGATGAAATCAGGGCGGCTAAAATAGAACACGAGAGACATATAGCGGAGGAGAGTAAAAAGAACCCCAAGAAGTTCTTTAACTATATAAACAGTAAGAAAGCGAGGCCAGAACACATTGGCCCCATAAAAGATGATAAAGGAAATATGGCCACTGAGGACAGAGAAAAGGCGGAAGTGTTAAATAATTTCTTCTCTTCAGTCTTCACAAAGGAATCGGGGGGCTACACGAACCCAGCTTGTAAGGCCGAACTAAATAATACACCTCAGGAAGTGCCGCCATGGCTAACAGAGGATAGACTTAGAGCTAAACTAGAGAAACTTAACATAAATAAATCCCCGGGACCGGATGGCTTGCACCCAAGGGTTCTTAATGAGCTCAGCCAGGTGATTGCCAGACCATTATTCTTGATCTTTAAGGATAGTTTACAGACGGGTATGGTGCCAGCTGATTGGAAAAAAGCCAACGTGGTACCAATATTTAAAAAGGGGCCGAGATATATCCCGGGTAACTATAGGCCGGTCAGCCTAACATCAGTAGTCTGCAAAATTTTGGAGGGGATGATAAGGGACCACATACAAGACTTTAGTAATGAAAACGGTATTATAAGTAGTAATCAGCATGGATTCATGAAAAATCGTTCATGCCAAACCAATCTATTAACCTTCTACGATGAAGTGAGCTGCCACCTAGATAAAGGTAAGCCTGTGGATGTGGTGTATCTGGATAAAGGAAGGTCTGTGGATGTGGTGTATCTGGACTTTGCAAAGGCCTTTGACACCGTTCCCCACAAACGCTTACTGTACAAACTAAGGAAGGTAGGTATGGACCATAGGGTGAGTACCTGGATAGAGAACTGGCTCCAGGGGAGAGTCCAGAGGGTGGTGATTAATGGGGAGTACTCGGAGTGGGCGGGTGTGGAAAGTGGGGTCCCCCAGGGTTCTGTCCTGGGACCAATCCTGTTTAATTTATTCATAAATGATCTAGAGGAGGGGATATCTAGTACAATCTCAGTATTTGCAGATGATACTAAATTAGGCATGCCAATATCTTCTATGCAGGATGTGGAAACCTTGCAAGCGGACCTGAACAAAATAACGGGGTGGGGGGAGCGGGGGCAACTACATGGCAGATGAGATTTAATGTAGAAAAATGTAAAGTAATGCACTTGGGGGCCAGTAACCAGAAAGCAAGCTACTCACTAGGGGGGGAACCTCTGGGTGAGTCTAGGATGGAAAAGGACCTGGGGGTACTGGTAGACAACAAGCTTGGAAGTGGCATGCAATGCCAAGCCGCTGCAAGCAAAGCCAACAGAATACTGGGATGTATAAAAAAGGGGATTCACTCCAGAAATAAAGAGATTATTCTCCCTCTCTACAAGACTCTGGTCCGGCCACATCTGGAGTATGCTGTCCAGTTCTGGGCACCGGTCCTCAGGAAGGATGTGCTGGAACTGGAGAAAGTCCAGAGAAGAGCAACAAAAATAATTAGGGGAATGGAGGACATCGGCTATGAGGAAAGACTACAAGCACTGAACCTATTCTCTCTGGAGAAGAGACGATTGAGGGGGGATATGATATCAATGTACAAATACTGTACTGGTGACCCTAGCATAAGGAACAAACTATTCAGAGAAAGGAGATACAATAATACACGTGGCCACTCACTAAAACTTGAGGAAAGGCGGTTTAACCTTAAAGTGCGTAAGGGGTTCTTCACTGTAAGAGCGGTAAGGATGTGGAATTCTCTTCCGCAAGCAGTCGTATCAGCAGGGAGCATTGATAGTTTCAAAAAACTATTGGATGGACACCTTAAAGACCACAACATACAGGGGTATACAATGTACAACATACAGGGGTATACAATGTACAACATACAGGGGTATACAATGTACAACATACAGGGGGTATACAATGTACAACATACAGGGGTATACAATGTACGGTTAAAAGCAAACACACACACACATCATAGGTTGAACTGGATGGACTTGTGTCTTTTTTCAGCCTCACTAACTATGTAACTATGTAACTATGTATGGTGGGGGTGGGTATAGGATTGTGTATATGGGATTGATGGTTGGGGCGGGTATAGGATTGTGTATATGGGATTGTATGGTTGGGGCGGGTATAGGATTGTGTATATGGGATTGTATGGTTGGGGCGGGTATAGGATTGTGTATATGGGATTGTATGGTTGGGGCGGGTATAGGATTGTGTATATGGGATTGTATGGTTGGGGCGGGTATAGGATTGTGTATATGGGATTGTATGGTTGGGGCGGGTATAGGATGGTGTATAGGGGATTGTATGGTTGGGGTGGGTATAGGATTGTGTATATGGGATTGTATGGTTGGGGCGGGTATAGGAATGTGTATATGGGATTGTATGGTTGGGGCGGGTATAGGATTGTGTATATGGGATTGTATGGTTGGGGAGGGTATAGGATTGTGTATATGGGATTGTATGGTTGGGGCGGGTATAGGATTGTGTATATGGGATTGTATGGTTGGGGTGGGTATAGGATTGTGTATATGGGATTGTATGGTTGGGGTGGGTATAGGATTGTGTATATGGGATTGTATGGTTGGGGTGGGTATAGGATTGTGTATATGGGATTGTATGGTTGGGGAGGGTATAGGATTGTGTATATGGGATTGTATGGTGGGGGCGGGTATAGGATTGTGTATATGGGATTGTATGGTTGGGGAGGGTATAGGATTGTGTATATGGGATTGTATGGTTGGGGTGGGTATAGGATTGTGTATATGGGATTGTATGGTTGGGGAGGGTATAGGATTGTGTATATGGGATTGTATGGTTGGGGCGGGTATAGGATTGTGTATATGGGATTGTATGGTTGGGGCGGGTATAGGATTGTGTATATGGGATTGTGTGGTTGGGGTGGGTATAGGATTGTGTATATGGGATTGTATGGTTTGGGTGGGTATAGGATTGTGTATATGGGATTGTATGGTTGGGGTGGGTATAGGATTGTGTATATGGGATTGTATGGTTGGGGAGGGTATAGGAATGTGTATATGGGATTGTATGGTTGGGGAGGGTATAGGATGGTGTATATGGGATTGTATGGTTGGGGTAGGTATAGGATTGTGTATATGGGATTGTATGGTTGGGGAGGGTATAGGATTGTGTATATGGGATTGTATGGTTGGGGCGGGTATAGGATTGTGTATATGGGATTGTATGGTTGGGGTGGGTATAGGATTGTGTATATGGGATTGTATGGTTGGGGAGGGTATAGGATTGTGTATATGGGATTGTATGGTTGGGGAGGGTATAGGATTGTGTATATGGGATTGTATGGTTGGGGAGGGTATAGGATGGTGTATATGGGATTGTATGGTTGGGGTGGGTATAGGATTGTGTATATGGGATTGTATGGTTGGGGAGGGTATAGGATGGTGTATATGGGAGTGTATGGTTGGGGAGGGTATAGGATTGTGTATATGGGATTGTATGGTTGGGGAGGGTATAGGATTGTGTATAGGGGATTGTATGGTTGGGGTGGGTATAGGATTGTGTATATGGGATTGTATGGTTGGGGAGGGTATAGGATTGTGTATATGGGATTGTATGGTTGGGGAGGGTATAGGATTGTGTATATGGGATTGTATGGTTGGGGTGGGTATAGAATTGTGTATATGGGATTGTATGGTTGGGGAGGGTATAGGATTGTGTATATGGGATTGTATGGTTGGGGAGGGTATAGGATTGTGTATATGGGATTGTATGGTTGGGGAGGGTATAGGATTGTGTATATGGGATTGTATGGTTGGGGAGGGTATAGGATTGTGTATAGGGGATTGTATGGTTGGGGTGGGTATAGGATTGTGTATATGGGATTGTATGGTTGGGGAGGGTATAGGATTGTGTATATGGGATTGTATGGTTGGGGTGGGTATAGGATTGTGTATATGGGATTGTATGGTTGGGGAGGGTAAAGGATTGTATATATGGGATTGTATGGTTGGGGTGGGTATAGGATGGTGTATATGGGATTGTATGGTTGGGGTGGGTATAGGATTGTGTATATGGGATTGTATGGTTGGGGAGGGTATAGGATTGTGTATATGGGATTGTATGGTTGGGGAAGGTATAGGATTGTGTATATGGGATTGTATGGTTGGGGAGGGTATAGGATTGTGTATATGGGATTGTATGGTTGGGGTGGGTATAGGATTGTGTATATGGGATTGTATGGTTGGGGTGGGTATAGGATTGTGTATATGGGATTGTATGGTTGGGGAGGGTATAGGATTGTGTATATGGGATTGTATGGTTGGGGTGGGTATAGGATTGTGTATATGGGATTGTATGGTTGGGGTGGTTATAGGATTGTGTATATGGGATTGTATGGTTGGGGTGGTTATAGGATTGTGTATATGGGATTGTATGGTTGGGGTGGGTATAGGATTGTGTATATGGGATTGTATGGTTGGGGTGGGTATAGGATTGTGTATATGGGATTGTATGGTTGGGGAGGGTATAGGATTGTGTATAGCGGATTGTATGGTGGGGAGGGTATAGGATTGTGTATATGGGATTGTATGGTTGGGGTGGTTATAGGATTGTGTATATGGGATTGTATGGTTGGGGTGGGTATAGGATTGTGTATATGGGATTGTATGGTTGGGGAGGGTATAGGATTGTGTATATGGGATTGTATGGTTGGGGAGGGTATAGGATTGTGTATATGGGATTGTATGGTTGGGTTTTCTTTTTTGTTTTTTATTGGTGGAGCCAGATGGACTTTTTTTTCAACCTGACTAACTATGTAACTGTGGGTGGAGTGTCCCTTTTATAGCCCAATACTTTTCCCCATAGACAGAGTTTATATCACACTGTAGCTCCCCCCGGTGTTTGTTTAGTAGAATGCAGTGTGCTGACCTCTAGTGCTCGCAGTACAGTCAGTGATTGGATCTTCTCCCGAGGGGTGTGCGGTGACCGTCTAGCTTTAAACCCGTCTCCTGAGGCTTCAGCTTCCTGAAAGGAGAAAATATTAAAGACTCATCTCTTTCCAAACCAAGCCATGCCCAACCCCCAACCCCCCCCCCCCCATCCTCTTATTTGTATCTTCCCAGAGCCAAGGCCCCAATCTATCACTCCACTCACCTGGACTAGACTGAGCAGAGACTCGCACTCATCCATACTGAGGACCCCATCCAGAGTCACACGGACTGTTCCATTCATCTGTCTTGGGCTAAGTGTGACAGATACCTCCTCATAGGGCAGATCTCCTGGGGGGAGAAAGAGCAGTGTCACATGACCACAACATGGCTTCCATACTGGGACTCACGAGGAACTCCACCATATGTCCATCACTTTCTACTGGGGCAAATGGTTCTTTCACATGACCACTAAACCATCCTGAGCCAACAAAGCTCCATATGACATGAGGGGGCTGAAAAACCGGACTGGAAAATCATTTTTATGCACGCTCTTATATGCTATTTTGGCACGTTTTTATGCGCAATTTGCACATTTTTATACAGCGTTTTTGAGCTTTTATTAGCCAATAGAGAAAACTATCATCTGTTACATTTGTTGCTACATTTTTCTGATTTTTTATTTTTTCCAGCTGCTTTTATTCCTTTTTTTTTAAAATTATTATTCATTAAATTTTTTTGTTGTTGTTAGGGTAAGGGGTTAGAGTTAAGGTTAGGATTAGGAGTTGGGGTTAGGATTATTTATTGGTTTATTTTTTATTTTTTTTTATAGGGTTAGGGTGTTAATACCACTACTATTACTAATAATAATAATAATAATAATAAATGAAAAAATAAATGTAAAATAAATACACAAATAAATAATAAATAAATACATGTGAAAACTAAATGGTTAAAACCCCCGCTAAAAGGTGTATAAATGTAAAAAGGTGAATAAAACTATGCTTCCTGGAGCTGCTGTTCACTAAGTAAAAAAACAGAATGTGGTAAAATCAATCAGAAAGGCAGCGCTAACAGGTAAATATAATAAATATATCGATATAACTGTGTTCAAAAATCTAAAAATAAATATATAATAAAGTGCATATCGTGATCAATGAATATAGAATTAATAAATATTAAAGTGCAAAAGAATATTACAATAGTATGTCCATTGTGCAATTAATTAATTTAAATTAAATTTAATAAAATATATTAATTCTATATTCATTGATCACCATATGCACTTTATTATATATTTATTTTTAGATTTTTGAACACAGTTATATCGATATATATATATATATATATATAATATTTACCTGTTAGCGCTGCCTTTCTGATTGATTTTATAATAAATAAATACAACTAATGAATACTATGTAATAATAAATAATTAACCCCTAACCCTTTAAAAAAATAAAATAAAACTTTCTTCCACAATTGGTGGTGTCAGCAGGGAGTATGGATACTTTTATAGGACTCTTAGATGTGCATCTCAAAGAACACAACATACAGAGATATAGGAAAAGATTCTACACTGACACACACAGACCATTGTCTTTATTCAACCTCAACTATTATGTAACAATGTAAAAAAGAAATGTAACAACTTCCCCACCGACCAATTCTGACATTTCTCTCCTACATGGAAAAAGTATCAGTTTTTTTGCTAGAAGATTACTTCAAACCCCCAAACAGAATATAATATATTTTAGCAGAGGCCCTAGAGAATAAAATGGTGAATATTGCAATATTTCATGTCACATATATATATATATACTGTATATAAGACGAGTAAATAGATACCCAACATGTCACGCTTTAAAATTGCGCACACTTGGGGGAAAGGACAAACTTCATTACTTTAAATTATCCACAGGAAACAATTTAACCCCTTCAATACCGGCCACTCCCCTCCCCCTTCCTGCCCAGGTCAATTTTCAGCTTTCAGCGCTGGCACACTTTGAATGACAATTGCGCATTACACACTCCTATACACAATCACATATACACTCTCCTATATACACACTCTCCTATATACACACTCCCATATACACACTCCCATATACACACTCATATATACACACTCCTATATACACACATATATACACACATATATACACACTCCCATATACACACTCCTATATACACAATCACATATACACACTCCCATATACACACTCCTATATACACACTCTGCTATATACACAATCCTATATACACACTCCCATACACACTCCTATATACACACTCTGCTATATACACAATCCTATATACACACTCCCATATACACGTTCCCATATACACACTCCCATATACACACTCCCATATACACACATATATACACACTCCCATATACACACTCCTATATACACACTCCTATATACACACTCCTATATACACACTCCTATATACACACTCCTATATACACACTGCTATATACACACTCCTATATACACACTGCTATATACACACATATATACACACATATATACACACTCCCATATACACAATCACATATACACACTCCCATACACACTCCTATATACACACTCTGCTATATACACAATCCTATATACACACTCCCATATACACGTTCCCATATACACACTCCCATATACACACTCCCATATACACACATATATACACACTCCCATATACACACTCCTATATACACAATCCTATATACACACTCCCATATACACACTCCCATATACACAATCCTATATACACAATCCTATATACACACTCCCATATACACACTCCCATATACACACTCCTATATACACAATCCCATACACACACTCCCATACACACACTCCCATATAAAACACTCCCATATACACACTCCCATATACACACTCCCATATACACACTCCCATATACACCCCTATATACACAATCCTATATACATACTCCTATATACACAATCCCATACACACACTCCCATACACACACTCCTATATACACACTCCTATATACACACTCCTTATATAAACAATCCTATATACACACTCCTATATACACACTCCTTATATACACACTCCCATATACACACTCCCATATACACACTCCTATATATACACTCCTATATACACACTCCTATATACACACTCCTATACACACTCCTTATATACACACTCATATATACACACTCCTTATATACACACTCATATATACACACTCCTTATATACACACTCCTTATATACACACTCCTATATACACACTCCTATATACACACTCCTATATACACACTCCCATATACACACTCCCATATACACACTCCTTATATACACACTCCTATATACACACTCCTTATATACACACTCCTTATATACACACTCCTTATATACACACTCCTTATATACACACTCCCATATACACACTCCTATATACACACTCCCATATACACACTCCTTATATACACACTCCTATATACACACTCCTTATATACACACTCCTTATATACACACTCCTTATATACACACTCCTATACACACTCCTATATACACACTCCCATATACACACTCCTATATACACACTCCTATATACACACTCCCATATACACACTCCCATATACACACATATATACACACTCCCATATACACACTCCTATATACACACTCCTATATACACACTCCTATATACACACTCCTATATACACACTGCTATATACACACTCCCATATACACACTCCTATATACACACTCCCATATACACACTCCTATATACACACTCCTATATACACACTCCCATATACACACTCCTATATACACACTCCTATATACACACTCCCATATACACACTCCTATATACACACTCCTATATACACACTCCCATATACACACTCCCATATACACACATATATACACACTCCCATATACACACTCCTATATACACACTCCTATATACACACTCCTATATACACACTCCCATACACACTCCTATATACACACTCTGCTATATACACAATCCTATATACACACTCCCATATACACGTTCCCATATACACACTCCCATATACACACTCCCATATACACACATATATACACACTCCCATATACACACTCCTATATACACAATCCTATATACACACTCCCATATACACACTCCCATATACACACTCCCATATACACACTCCCATATACACACTCCCATATACACAATCCTATATACACAATCCTATATACACACTCCCATATACACACTCCCATATACACACTCCCATATACACACTCCTATATACACAATCCCATACACACACTCCCATACACACACTCCCATATAAAACACTCCCATATACACACTCCCATATACACACTCCTATATACACACTCCCATATACACCCCTATATACACACTCCTATATACACAATCCTATATACATACTCCTATATACACAATCCCATACACACACTCCTATATACACACTCCTATATACACACTCCTTATATAAACAATCCTATATACACACTCCTATATACACACTCCTTATATACACACTCCCATATACACACTCCCATATACACACTCCTATACACACTCCTATATACACACTCCTATATACACACTCCTATACACACTCCTTATATACACACTCATATATACACACTCCTTATATACACACTCATATATACACACTCCTTATATACACACTCCTTATATACACACTCCTATATACACACTCCTATATACACACTCCTATATACACACTCCCATATACACACTCCTTATATACACACTCCTATATACACACTCCTTATATACACACTCCTTATATACACACTCCTTATATACACACTCCTATATACACACTCCTATATACACACTCCTATATACACACTCCTTATATACACACTCCCATATACACACTCCTATATACACACTCCCATATACACACTCCTTATATACACACTCCTATATACACACTCCTTATATACACACTCCTTATATACACACTCCTTATATACACACTCCTATACACACTCCTATATACACACTCCCATATACACACTCCTATATACACACTCCTATATACACACTCCTATATACACACTCCTTATATACACACTCCTTATATACACACTCCTTATATACACACTCCTATATACACACTCCTTATATACACACTCCTATATACACACTCCTATATACACACTCCTATATACACACTCCTTATATACACACTCCCATATACACACTCCTATATACACACTCCCATATACACACTCCTTATATACACACTCCTATATACACACTCCTTATATACACACTCCTTATATACACACTCCTATACACACTCCTATATACACACTCCCATATACACACTCCTATATACACACTCCTATATACACACTCCTATATACACACTCCCATATACACACTCCTATACCCGCAGTTGATCCAGAGGAAGGTGAAAAAACCCCAGCAAAGTATGATCCAATTTACTACAGCAGAGGAAAAAAATTCCTTCCTGATCCCCCGAGAGGCAATCGGATATTCCCTGGATCAACTTTACCTATAAATATTAGTATAAAATATTTTACTATACTTGCAAAAAATATTTTTGTCAAAAACAAAAACTAATGCAGCCCCCACAGATAAGACGCTGCCATATATTATACAGTATTCTCATCCCTGGGATTAGTGATTTTGAAGACTCCAGAGAACACGAATCCCGGAACCCCATAATGAGAGACGGGAGTTTTACTATGACAAGGTTACTGTAATAACAACTGATGAGATCATCACATGACACGTCCTTCCTATTGGTCCCCGGAGACATACTCACCCCCGGCCTCCTCCGCTGCTCCTCTCTCTGCCCTAAATAACAGAAGAAAACGTGTTATTGTCACAGCCAATCCCCAACCTCACCATTAACTAATAAAAGAACGAGTGCACAGGATGTTTTATAGACCTTTAACCAATAGGAGTACACTATCAGAAACGCAGCCAGGGACCACAGCAATGCTATGTGAGTAATGAATAGAAAGTAAAATAAGCGCAATATCTGTAGATTATTCTCCCATTTAACTATAAATCTGCTTCAAAAATTAAAACTCTGGGTGGTAATTAAATATTAAAGTGCTAAACTTATATTATGGAGTGATTAAATCATTATTAAAAATTAAATCTCTGTGTAAACCGATCAGAAAAGTGCGAGTACAAAAGATGTGCTAAAAAAAGGTGCAATAAATATGTAAATCTTTCAAGCAACAACTAATTTTAAATGAATACTTCTACATATATAATATTATGTGTCAGTGCTAATCTTCTAATAATTAATATTCTGCAACAAAATCCTCCGACATCAAAGTGCGATCGATATTGAAGAAAAGTGCTGATATAGTGCAATGATTTCCATAATTAATATCAAAATCTATCAGCGATCAATGACAGAATATACAGTAAATATGTGAATAAAGTTCATTAGAGAGAGTTTATATTGCAATCCTCCAGTGACAAAGTGCAAACAGTGCAAATCATCAAATCACAGAGGAGTTCTCAGTGCAAATCATCAAATCACAGAGGAGTTCTCAGTGCAAATCATCAAATCACAGAGGAGTTCTCAGTGCTCAGAGGTGAGGATCCGTCCAGCACAGTGATCAATGATTCTGCCCAGATAAAACTCAGCGGAGATTCTGCTGGTCAGATCATAAACCAGCAAACAAGCCTGAGAGCCGCAATCAATATCAGCCTGGAATCCTCCTCTCTCCTTGTAAGTTGCTCAATCACCCCAGAATGGAGATCAATTCATGATGGAGCACATAAGGGAATATAGAAAGCGATGCCACACATAGCGTAGTACTGGAGAATACTTCTTTATAAAAAAAAAAACAACAACAATAAAACACTCACATTTGGTGGTGTCTGCCAGACACTGGGAATCTGCACATATAAGATCCATCCACTGCTCGGATCGTATTACAAAGACTCATGAGCAGGGATAGAAAGTAGCAGTGAGAGTTCTCAGTGGTGCTGTCTCAGCGTCCTATCGCCATGCCCTCAGGATCCGAGCAGTGGATGGATCTTATATGTGCAGATTCCCAGTGTCTGGCAGACACCACCAAATGTGAGTGGTTTATTGTTGTTATTTTTTTATAATCGATTTTGGGCCATCCGCTTGCTCCCCTGTAAAAGAAATGGATAGTCCCAGTTTTTTTTTCTTTACTTACCTTGTTATTGAAGAAAATATACTCACCTTTCTTCCACTTCCTCCCTCTGCGGCCGCGGCCCACGCCATCACTTCCGGCTTGCGATGACTCCTGGGAGCTGAACGTCATCACTACCAGGAATCAATGCGCCTGCACCGGCCCCGCTCGTCACTTTCCGGTGCGGCACCGCATTCCCTGCTAAACAGTTTCTGGGCATGCCCGGAAGCTGTGGAGGGATGACGCTCCTGCCCCAGAAGTGACGAGCGGGGCCGGTGCAGTGCATTGTGGGACCGAAGAGAACACGGAAGAGGACGCTCTGGCTTTAGCTGCCCACACCTGAGATGGCAGCGCTGGAGAAGAAATTTTCAAGGTAAGTATTTCTTCTAAAAGGTAAGTGCGACCCGGGACAGATCAGAGGCTATCCATTGTGGAATGTACTACCCTGACTGTCCTGGGGGGATTTTTATTAAAAAATAATTTCAGAGGCCGGAACTCTGCTTTAATAAAGAATTATTCTCCAGTATTAGGCTATGTGTGGCATCCCTTTCTATATTCCCTTATGTGCTCCATCATGAATTGATCTCTATTCTGGGTGATTGAGCAACTTACAAGGAGAGAGGAGGATTCCAGGCTGGAATTGATTGCGGCTCTCAGGCTTGTTTGCTGGTTTATGATCTGACCAGCAGAATCTCCGCTGAGTTTTACCTGGGCAGAATCATTGATCACTGTGGTGGACGGATCCTCACCTCTGAGCACTGAGAACTCCTCTGTGATTGGATGATTAGCACTGAGAACTCCTCTGTGATTTGATGATTTGCACTGAGAACTCCTCTGTGATTTGATGATTAGCACTGAGAACTCCTCTGTGATTTGATGATTAGCACTGAGAACTCCTCTGTGATTGGATGATTAGCACTGAGAACTCCTCTGTGATTGGATGATTAGCACTGAGAACTCCTCTGTGATTGGATGATTAGCACTGAGAACTCCTCTGTGATTGGATGATTAGCACTGAGAACTCCTCTGTGATTTGATGATTAGCACTGAGAACTCCTCTGTGATTGGATGATTAGCACTGAGAACTCCTCTGTGATTTGATGATTAGCACTGAGAACTCCTCTGTGATTGGATGATTAGCACTGAGAACTCCTCTGTGATTGGATGATTAGCACTGAGAACTCCTCTGTGATTGGATGATTAGCACTGAGAACTCCTCTGTGATTTGATGATTAGCACTGAGAACTCCTCTGTGATTGGATGATTAGCACTGAGAACTCCTCTGTGATTGGATGATTAGCACTGAGAACTCCTCTGTGATTGGATGATTAGCACTGAGAACTCCTCTGTGATTGGATGATTAGCACTGAGAACTCCTCTGTGATTGGATGATTAGCACTGAGAACTCCTCTGTGATTTGATGATTAGCACTGAGAACTCCTCTGTGATTTGATGATTAGCACTGAGAACTCCTCTGTGATTGGATGATTAGCACTGAGAACTCCTCTGTGATTGGATGATTAGCACTGAGAACTCCTCTGTGATTGGATGATTAGCACTGAGAACTCCTCTGTGATTGGATGATTAGCACTGAGAACTCCTCTGTGATTTGATGATTAGCACTGAGAACTCCTCTGTGATTGGATGATTAGCACTGAGAACTCCTCTGTGATTGGATGATTAGCACTGAGAACTCCTCTGTGATTGGATGATTAGCACTGAGAACTCCTCTGTGATTTGATGATTAGCACTGAGAACTCCTCTGTGATTTGATGATTAGCACTGAGAACTCCTCTGTGATTTGATGATTTGCACTGAGAACTCCTCTGTGATTGGATGATTAGCACTGAGAACTCCTCTGTGATTTGATGATTAGCACTGAGAACTCCTCTGTGATTTGATGATTTGCACTGTTTGCACTTTGTCACTGGAGGATTGCAGTATGGACTCTCTCTAATGAACTTTATATTATTCACATATTTCCTGTATATTCTGTCATTGATCGCTGATAGCTTTTGATATTATTATGGAAATCATTGCACTATATCAGCACTTTTCTTCCATATCGATCGCACTTTGATGTCGGAGGATTTTGTTGCAGAATATTTATTATTAGAAGTTTAGCACTGACACATAATATTATATATGTAGAAGAATTCATTTACAAATATTTACATATTTATTGCACCTTTATTCCGCACATCTTTTGCGCTTTTCTGATCGGTTTACACAGAGATTTCATTTTTAATAATTATTTAATCGCTCCATAATATAAGTTTAGCAATTTAATATTTAATTACCACCCAGAGTTTTAATTTTTGAAGCAGAATTGATAGTAAATGGGAGAATAATCTACAGATATTGCGCTTATTTTAATTTCTATTCAACCTCATCATTACCAATAAGAGAAAAACACGGCCAACCACAACCCCCCTCATCCAATCACAGCTCTACAAACCGCTATTCATTATATTGGAGAGGAACTTCCCAGAAATATACCCACAAAGGTGTCACTGATAGTACAAAGGTGTCACTGATATCACAAAGGTGTCACTGATAGTACAAAGGTGTCACTGATAGCACAAAGGTGTCACTGATATTACAAATGTGTCACTGATATTACAAAGGCATCACTGATATCACAAATGTGTCACTGATATTACAAAGGCATCACTGATATCACAAATGTGTCACAGATATCACAAAGGTGTCACTGATAGCACAAAGGCATCACTGATATCACAAATGTGTCACTGATATTACAAAGGCATCACTGATATCACAAATGTGTCACAGATATCACAAAGGTGTCACTGATATCACAAAGGTGTCACAGATATCACAAAGGTGTCACTGATATCAGAAAAGGTGTCACTGAGATCAGAAAAGGTGTCACTGATAGCACAAAGGTGTCACTGATATCACAAAGGTGTCACTGATAGCACAAAGGTGTCACTGATAGTACAAAGGTGTCACTGATAGTACAAAGGTGTCACTGATAGTACAAAGGTGTCACTGATAGTACAAAGTCCGGTAAGGTGGCGACCGGCAGCATCCGAGTTCCTAGGACACAACGAAAGGAACGGATGTTGCTCCTTCCACTGTGTGACATCAGAAACCGTAAGCCACCAGACTGAACAAGTTATTACCGGTTAGAACACGCATCTGACCAAACTAATCATGGGTTAATTTGGAGGTCAGAGGGGAGATATGGGGTCTATTAGACCCCAGACGTCTCAGTAAAGAGGACCTGTCACAGCCCATGCAGTCACAGAGAATGTTGTTCATCCTTTGTGACAGCAATAAAGTTGATTTAAAAAATCGCCGCAATGGTTATGGCGAGTGTTATAATTCTAACACCGGACCTCCTCTGTAACTCTAAACTGGTAAGCAGTAAAAAGGCTTATAAAGCGTCACCTATGGAGATTTTTAAAGTGTTTCGCAGTTTGGCGTCATTCCACGACCACGCGCAATTTTAAAGTGTGAAATTTGAAGTATCTAT
This sequence comes from Pelophylax lessonae, assembly GCF_965119305.1. Classification (NCBI taxonomy): domain Eukaryota; kingdom Metazoa; phylum Chordata; class Amphibia; order Anura; family Ranidae; genus Pelophylax; species Pelophylax lessonae. Next base: position 1,245,408 of record NC_138776.1, read on the forward strand.
TTACTCGGCGTGACATCATATTTTATATTTTACTCAACTGTTGGGTATTATATTATGTTTTTGCGTATTAAAATGCGCTAAAGTGTTTTTTTTTTGTTTTGTTTTTTAAACGTTTTAAAAACAAGTTTGGCGTCATTCCACGACCACGCGCAATTTTAAAGCGTGAAATTTGAAGTATCTATTTACTCGGCGTGACATCATCCTTTATATTTTACCCAAGTATTCAGTATTATATTATGTTTTTGCGCATTAAAATGCGCTAAAGTGTTTTTTTTTTTTTTTTTAAACATTTTATAAAAAGTTTGGCATCGTTCCTCGACCACGCGCAATTTTAAAGCTTGAAATCTGAAGTATCTATTTGCTCGGCGGGACATCATCTTTTATATTTTACCAAACTATTGGGTATTATATTATGTTTTTGTGCATTAAAATTCACTAAAGGTTTTTTTTTAAACATTTTAAAAGCCGGCGCGCAAATACCGTGTGACATAAAAAGATGACAGCCATCTTTTTATTCTGTAGGGCCTCCGCTAAAAAAAAATATATATATATGTATATTTAGGGAAGTAATTTTCTAGCAAAAAAAAAAGATTTTCTTTTTATCGTTGTGAGAAGTGTCGGAATAGGCCGGGGGGGGGGGGGGGTGAATTAGTTAGAGCGCCCCCTTTGAACCAGCAGACCGGTCACAGAACCGCCCACTTGTAAGGGCCAGGAGGATGCGATGATTGACAGCTCAGAAAATGCAGTGCAGCACACAGCAACCTCACAATGAACCCTGTAATTATCTGCCCAGCTCACGCACCCCTGACCTATGCTGTAGCACCCCCTGGCTTTGCTCCTGTGCAGCGCATGTATTTGGTAATAGAATGGGAAGAATTCTGACCTGACTCTGTCCCGTAGACTCTCTGGGACAATCTCTTCCGGCGTCCATAAATCCTGCAACACAAATCAACAATAAAAGAGAGAAATTCAGACAGAGTGCAAAAATACAAATAAACATAATAAAACCTCAAAAGAAACATTATATATATATACACACAATATATATTTTACAGTGTATGTTATGTTGTTATTTTACATAAAGCTTAGGATAAGAAGGATACCCCCCCTCCCCCATATCACTGCGGCATTATGTAGATTCAATGGCTGGCCAATGGTGAGAAGCAAAACAGAAGAGATGAGGGATGGATGGACGATGGACAGATGGATGGACGGATGGATGGATAGATGATGGACAGATAGATGGATAGATGGACAGATGGATGGATGGATGGCTGAATAGCAAAAAAATGGGCTGGTCATGAAGGGGGGTAAAATCTTCCGGAGCTCAATACAAAACCTGGTCACCCAGAAATAGGGATTACCTGATCTCGGAATGGGATGTCCAGGTTTTCCATGGCGTAATACAATAACTTCTTCTCTGCCAGAGTCTGACGCACGTATGACGCGATGCTCTGCAAGATACGACACACGCAGGAATTACACAATATACAATACTACACAATAATAATAATAATAATAATAATAATAATAATAATAATACACAATACTACACAATAATAATAATAATAATAATAATAATAATAATACACAATACTACACAATAATAATCATAATAATAATAATACACAATACTACGCAATAATTATAATAATAATAATATACAATAATAATAATTATAATAATAATAATAAATAATAATAATAATAATAATAATAATACACAATACTACGCAATAATGATAATAATAATAATATACAATAATAATAATTATAATAATAAATAATAATAATAATACACAATACTACGCAATAATGATAATAATAATAATAATAATATACAATAATAATAATTATAATAATAATAATAAATAATAATACACAATACTACGCAATAATTATAATAATAATTATAATAATAAATAATAATAAATAATAATGATAATAATAATAATAATAATACACAATACTACGCAATAATTATAATAATAATAATAAATAATAATAATAATAATACACAATAATAATACACAATAATAATAATACATAATAATAATAATAATAATAATAATAATAATAATAATAATAATAATAATACGCAATAATTGTAATAATAAATAATAATAATTATAATAATAATAATTATTATTAATAATAATAATACTACAGAAAGAATCTCCTACACTACTTGCCCAACCTATGTGGACGCCTCCCCATCTGAGGGAGGTCAGGTGTTTCATAGACATGTGCAGTACGTTTCATTCTGATTCGAAATTCAGACAAATTTTCCGTTTTCAGAAATCCAGATGTATCCGAATTTTCAAATAACAATAGTTCCGAATTTAAACTAATCCGAAAAATAAAGAAAAAAATTTGGACAACATTCGAATCGATTGGGATAGTTTTCGAATCATCTTAAAATAGTTTTCGTATTCGAAAACTTTTTGAATAGTTTTCGATTTGTTTTCCAGTTTCCAAATAGAATAAAAATAGAATAAAATGGAATAGAAAGTAAAGGAATAGAACAGAAAAAAATAGGATAGAATAGAATAATAATAATAAAAAAAAGAATATAATAAAACAAAGAATATAACCATCTTCTGAAATTCAAATTTCAAACAGAATACATTTGGATTTGAATACATAATATAGAGTAGAATAGAAAAGAGTAGAAAAAAAAAAAGAATAAAAGAGACTATAATAGAATAGAAAATAAAAAAATACAAAAAACAATAGAATAGAATAAATATAACCATTTCCCATAATTCAAATAGAATAAATTCACATTTGAGTGGAGTAGAAAAAAATAGATTAGAATAGAGCAGAAAATAATAGAATAGTATAGAAAAAAAACAACAACAGAATAGAATAAAAATAACCAATCTTCGGAAATTCAGATTTTCTATAGAATAAATTTGAATTTGAATAGAAAAGACTAGAATACAAAATAGAAAAATGAAAGACTTAAAAAAAAAAAACTATAGAATAGAAAGAATATAACCATTTTCCAAAATCCAAATAGAATCAATTCAAATTTAAATAGAATAGAAAAGATTTGAATATGAAGACGGTTATATTCTATCCTATTCTGTTATTTTCTATTATTTTCCATTCTATTCTAATTCAAATTGAGTAGATTTGAATTTTGGGAAATGGTTTTATTCTTTCTATACTGTTCTATTGTTTTTTTTTTTTTTCTATTCTTTTCTATTCTATTCTTTTAATTTCTATTCCATTTTGTTCTGTTTTTCTCTACTATAGTGTACTCTTTTATTTTCTGTTATATTCTTTTCTATTCTATTCTATTTTTTTTTCAATTCTATTCCTTTATCTTCTTTTCTATTTTATTGTTTTTGGAAATTGGAAAACAATTCGAAAACTTTCTGAATTCAAATTTGGAAAATTTGAATCAATTTGAATACGGAAAATGAAACGAATTCCGAAAAAGAATTAAACCAATTTAACTAAATGATTTATCCAAATAACATTCCAGCATACGAAGAGGTTGAGGAAAGCCTTCCCAGAAGAGCGGAGGCTTTTATATCAATAATTAGAGGCCATCTCCATATTAACCACCTAAGGACCGCCCCATTTACTGCAGCAGGGCGGCCCTTAAGTGCGAAATCACTTACCTGTATGTGATTTCTTCCATTGGCTCTGAGGCACACGCCGGAGCTGTACTCCCGCTGTGATTGGACACAGTGGGAGC